>NC_044317.1:39349611-39489611 GCF_007474595.2 Lynx canadensis | reverse complement strand
ATCTGCAAAGAGAGGCCAAGTTCTGCTGCTTTCTGGGTAAAAAGAGCAACTCGCTAAAAGCTTCAACATAGTGAGAAGAAAATGTCAGACGCCACAACCTTATTGCATTGGCAATAAACATGAGCCAATAACTAAATCATTGTCGCTGGTTCTACTTGTGGGTCAGGCTGAGAAATACTGAAACACATAATCAAGTTCTTACTGTATTTTAATAGAAAAAGGAAAACCAGAGAGATCACAGCCTACTGACGATTCCTAAAAGTTATAAAGCAAAGCAATGTGTAAGGGGAAGGGGTCCCGAGTGAAGGAGGAAGGTCTTGGTTGCACTGGCGGAGTAGAAAAGGAAAAGAGGAAAGCACACCTTCCTAACTAACCTTCTGTTAGTCCCCACCCGGGGGTCTGCTCTGAGACCCCAAACAGAAGTTTCCAATAAGGAAACAGTAACACCTGAACACAACAGCCATGCCTCACTCAGCAGTGGCTAGGTTAAAAAAAAAAAAAAAAAAAAGGCAGTATTTCACAGGTCAATCAAAAAAAAGGTAAAGTATTTAAATTATTTTAACTTCAAATATTCTTCAAAGCTGTAAATATATATGAGGGAACTAATGGTAAACTTCTCCCAGAAACCCAAATCCAAAATTCATGTTGCCGCGTGAATTCAAAGCTCATAAATTACATCCTTCCAAGTAAAGCGTCCGCTGTTAATAAAACACCCGCCCCAGAGAACTCAGAAGGCCTGATCCCAACTAAAAGGATTCATGCCTTTAGAATTCCGGGCATATATATTATTTTTTTGTCGGTTCTCTCAACTTCTCTCAATTACTGATGTTCTCTACGTAATGAATTTTCTGGGGGCTGATGTGTGATTATGGCTATATTTTTATCTATATGTTTTGTGGTTCTTGTACTTAAGCTCTTTGCTCACAAATCCTTTATTAAAAGTACTAAATTGTAAAAAGCACATTCATATTTCATTCAGTGTTCCACACAGAAATGTGAATTTCTGCAGCAAACACAGCTGCATAGAAAAGTTACCATAAAATAACACACTAGACTATAGATCTCTGCACTTTGAACATTTCAGCTCACAAGTAACTTTACTGGAACTAGGCTTTCCAGAACACTGCCATCTTCTTCCTAACACAACTCCTAACCATCTTTTCCAGGTTGCCCATCACAATCACAGGCTCAGCATTCACTATGGATCACGTGCGCTTTTAGGCAAAAGCCAAAAACAAACCCAGAGATGTCCCAAACTGGGTATGCACAACTCTGAGACCCCTGAGAGTTTCCATATTCGAGGTAGGAACCTAACAAGCCCAAGACTCCATCTCCATTTTGATATGTTATCTCATGAGTCTTTAGATCTTAACCTGAAATAAACAAGCAGAAGACTGTGCAGTGAGATGGCCCCGGTGTGAAACCAAGAAATATGACGGCAGAAAGACAAGGAAGGGGCCCCGGTGAGTCCTAAGAATTCCAAGGTGTCGATTCAAGACAAGAGAGGAGGGAAGTGCAAGGCTGAAGTCTGACCAATGCAAATGAGCATCTCTTCACAAAAATGTCTCTCCAGGGAATGCACACGCGGGCCTGGTCAGCTAGTAAGCCACTGACCTTTTGGGGGGAAAAAAAGGAATGTAGAATTAAAACTGCCAATAAGGCAAAACAATTACTCAACACACAGATTTCCTGAGCAAATGAATAAATGGGTGAATGATGTGAACATGTGTCCGTCGTAGTGAGCATTATAAATGAATATGATATTAAAATTTGGAGGGCAAGAAACTGATATGACCCTCTGCCAAATCAAATCAATACATATGTTAAGAGGACCCACCGTGTCTGGCCCAGGCTCCAAAGCAAAGGGAGGGCACTCGAGGGCATAAACCTCTCCCCGCTCACATGGGCCACTCCTGCCTGACGTCCGGCCAACGTCAAGGAGGGGCCGGAACAGATGGCCCCCAGATCCCTGCCTTGGTCATAGACCCAATCCTGCCTGGAAGAGCCCTCCAGGTGACCGGAGGTGGGCTCCTGAACCTTGACCCCCAGGCCCAGACCTGGGGTCACCAAATGGACCCCACCTGGCCAGAAGAATATGGGGCAGGCCCCACCCAACGCAGATGTTCAACAGCAGTTCCCAGCCCCCATCTGGGTTCTGAGAAAAGCAGAGAAAACACCAACGCAGCTTCTCTGTGATGGAGGGGGCTGGGGCACAAGGGTTTATCTTGGGGCTCAAGACTAAGGCCCCTGAACAGCCAGAGCTCATGCTCCCTTTCAAGACCCAGATGCTCACTGTCAACGTGCACTTCCATTTGTCAAGCCCTTCATCTGCCTAAATGACAGAGGACTCTCCATCCTCCCCCACGCAAATGGGGGAGCTGGGATGTCCAGACCGGGTCCTCTGTGGGTCTGGCAGGGATATCGACCAAGGCAGAGTCTCCTCCACTCCCAGCAGGTATCCCCAGGCTCCCTGCCAGCTCAAGCTCCTTTCAGGTTTCCTCCATGACCCTGACTGGAGTGGGGAGCTCATACCATCCACCCCATCTTGGGGAACCAAGACCCAGCAAGAAGCAAGTGCAGTCTCAGGCCCTGGAACCGATGAGAAATGAGTTCCCCGGCCACCTGCCTCCTAGGCCTCAGGCCTCCCCACTCTTCTCTGGGTAATTTCTTGGGCTCCTAATTTGAAAGTCTGCAGAGCTTGAAAAGAACAAATGTTGGGAACCAAGATGTCTGTTTGCCTCAAGCGGTGTCCCCAATCCAGAGGTAAGGAACAGCCAGGAGCTCCCCAGAGGCCACGGACCCCTCCTCTGATGGAGGCATCCCTGTCAACGGCGGGCAGATACAAACCTGCCTTTCCTCCTACAGGTCCTGTCCACCCCATTAGGAACACTTGGGCTGTTCTGTTGCCCGTGATTTCCCCAAACTGGG
The DNA here is from genome assembly GCF_007474595.2 of Lynx canadensis. Classification (NCBI taxonomy): domain Eukaryota; kingdom Metazoa; phylum Chordata; class Mammalia; order Carnivora; family Felidae; genus Lynx; species Lynx canadensis. The sequence goes on along the minus strand of NC_044317.1, from coordinate 39,486,683 downwards.
GAGGAAGACGCGAGGCACTGGGGCAAGTACCCTGCCAGGCTGGCTATTTTGAGGGAGCAGTCCCGTGTGCCCAGGCCTTTCATCTTCTGTAAGCGGCCCCCACAGCCTTCCCCTGCTGCTTTCATTCCAGACCCGGCAGAGCAAAGCACTGCTCAGGAACCTTATCTGGTCACCTCACCTCTCAGCCCCGACTTTCTCAGGGAAATTGTTCCTCCCTCCCCCTTAGCTGGACACAGGCAGGGGGAGACCCCGAGAGCCCAGTGAGCCAGTCTCCCCTGTGTTGAGTCAGCCAAGTGAGGGGGGCAGGCTCTATACATCAGGCCCCAGCTCCAAGGTTCTCTGAGCTTCAGCTTTCCCATCTGGAGAATGGGTTAAGGCTTCCATTCCTCCTCTCAGGGGCTTCCGGAAGGCTCAACTGAAGGAAGCTTAAGTGAACCAGTTTTGAATGGCATCCATCAGTTCTGCAGGCCATCCCCAGGGTCCCGAGCTGTGTTTCCTAAGAGGGCCCTGAGATAAAGCTCTAAGAGCAGGGGTCTGGGTGGGAGGTGATCCCAGGAAGGGCTAGTGGAGAAGTGAGAAAGCAAGGAAGCCAACACAATGTGAGCAAGGAGGGCACTGGGCTGGGGGCAACTGGGCCCACTGGGGTGCTCCAAGACACTGAGTAAGACCCACTCCAAGCTGTCCCAACCAAGGCAGGAAAAGGCTGGGTGTCCACCCACCAGCTCCTGACCCGGCACTGATGGAGGGGTGCCCCGGAGGCATGCGCTGCCCGCCCTTCTGGCCATGTACACACACGCACATGCATGCGTATGCACGCACACACGCACACACACACACACACACACACACACACACACAGTGGTGAGAGCAGCCCCAGGCGGAGTCCATATTCTTGCCTTCAGAAGCGGCGGGCGGCTGTGTGGCTGTGGGGCCCTGACAGCATCTGCTATTCCCGGCTACACGGGTGTCAAAAAACAAACGGGAACTAGCCTCTCCTTTCAAAGACAACCACTAGGTTGTCAGCTTTCCAGAGAAACTGTGAACCCAGCTGATCGTGGAAATTTAGTGAGAAATTAGCTCCTCTGGAGGCCATCATGGGGAAGTCCTCAGCCGGCCCGCCAGTGCCCTCCCACCTGCGGCTTCACATGTATCTCAGCACCACACAGAACCCGTCAAGGGCACAGAGGCACCAGCCACCCAGCTAACCGGCTTCGAGGAACAGGCATGACGAGGACCGGGTCCCACCCTCCAGGAGCCCGGGGTCATGTCTGGGAGACAAAGCGCGCATGGAGACAGTGAGGAGAAGAGGGGCAGAGCCCTTCCCCATTCCAGGAGATGTGGGACCCCAGCCAGTCCTCAGAAAACATTTCTCAACCCGGACCTCATAACCAAAGCATCTGGAATCAAACCGTGTGCTGGTAAAAACCTCAGGCGTCCATATAATCCAATGAATCAGAACCACGATTCTTTGAGCAGCCCTGTTAATGGAAGTGTCCCTACATATTTCAGCTCCCAATGTCTGGAAAAGTTATGTAAAAATCACAGGGGAAACAGAGTTTATAGTCCAGTGGGGGGGGGGGAAGGGCATAAACTAAGTGTGAGATCATGACCTGCCCTTCCTTTGCCAGATCTGGCGAGCTGTATCTGGGGCATGTGGACGTACTGAGTGCCCTCAATGTGTAGGTGCGGACAGGGGAGGGCAGCACAGCCGCGCCCTTGGGGGTATAGTGTGGGCAAAGACCAGCCTCGGGCACAGCAATCTCACAGGAAAGTGCGAAGACACTGCAGAGGGACACTCTTCAGCCTGGGCCACTGGGGAGTCTGCCTGGAGGATGGGGACAAGTTGACCTTCCAGACAGAGGGCACATGTGGAAGGTGGAGGTGCCTGGAGTATGCAAGGAGCGGCTAACAGAAGTCAGAAGCCCGTGGTGCATGGGCTGCAGCCACACCCTCAGCTCTGTAGAGCTGTAGACTCCAAAAGAGGATACTTCCACTTGACAGGGTCCCACAAACTGAGTTCTAGAGCGGAGTTCTAGCCCCGGGTCTGTGCTCAGAGGCTGCATGTACAAACACCCCACTTCCCCCACCTGAGTCCCCATCTCTACAGACCCCCCTGGCCTTTGTGCAAATCTTCTACAATCCTGCATGTGACAAGCCAGTGCACTGGGGAAGGCCACAGGCACTGTTAGAGGGGACCGAGCCCCAAAGACAGAAAACCCTGGGTCCAAGCCCCAGGGGTGCCTGCAGCAGAGTCAGAACTGGGTTCCCCCTGGTCCCACATTCCCCACCCCCCGTGGCTGTGGCCTTGAGTCCTCCCACCTGCAGGACCTCCCACAGACTTGCAGAACATCAATATAACCTGTTTGGGGGCTTCTGAAGAAACTGGGGCCCCCTCATTACACTGGTGACACTTGTAACCTGTTTAAGAAAGACCTTCTCCCCCTTACCCCCAGGCCTTCTTATCAGTGATGGAGAAAATACTCTAGACAAACAGTTATTAGAGAAAATGATTTGTATTCCATGCCCAAAATTGCTCTACGTCTTTACTGAGTCAGCTCCAGGCCAGTATCTCAGTCAGTGGCTCTGCGGAGCCCCTCCACACGCCTCCCTCCGCAGCCAGCAGGGGTGAGGCTGGTTTTGCCCAGCGCACATGGCACCTGGCAGGGCCCTGTCTGCACCCAGCCTGGTAATTCCCATATTCCCCGGGCTTTTTTTTCAGCATCATACATTATATTTAAGTCTCTCCAGCAATACAAATTTCAATTTGGCCAAGCTCTTTAATATTAATAGTTGTCAATCCAAATGCAGAGTGCATAATAAAAAATTTAATCGAAACGAATAGCTCACATATTTCTCTACCTCCTAAATATAGTCACCAATTAGACAAAAGATTTGGTTATATAACTTTGTAGAATTAAGGCCACCTACTAAAGACCACCAGTTAGGGCTGAGAAAGCCAAAATGCCGGATTCCATCCTGTTAATTACTTTTAAAGATAAAACACAGCCAACTTCTGGGCTCCCTTATCCACCGGGCACAAACTGTGGATACAGAATCCACACACATGCAATTATGATCAGGAAGTTGTCAATAATGATAAAAACCAACATTTCTGTAACGCTTTACAGCTTACAAGGCCCAACCACTGGACCTTCTCAGGCTGGGGGCAGGGGGTGTGAGCAGCATCGCTCTCACCCCATTGCACAGACAGGATAACTGAGGCTCAGAGGAGGGCGGTGAGCTGCTCAGCGAGCCACAGTCAGAGTGGTCCTGGAACCCTGTGTTCTGACCCCAGGCACGGTGCTTACCACGGCTCCTATCTCCCCACCCACAGGTTATTCTTGTATCGTGTGAGAGCCACATGCTACTGTCCCTTTCCCTCTCTCTACTGAGAACACACACATCGCCACTGGACCAGAGGGGCACCGTCCCCAGAGCCCATCAAAACATCATGGCAAGAATGCCTCCTCGGGCAGGACAGTGTGAATGCCGGGGGCCTGATGGGGGTCCCAGTGCCACAGTTCCAGGGGGGACCCACTGACAGCCCCGCATTTCAGAGAATCAAGGAGCTGGAAGGGACCCTGCCTCTCACATTGAATCCAGTCCCCTCATTTTACAGCAGCAGAAACAGTCCTGGAGAGACTCACAGATCTGACCAAGGTCACAGAGCTGGGGAGTGGCAGAGCCGGGACTAGAACTCACGCACACACGCTCACGCGCTCACGTGCTGACGAATTCCAGAAGCGCTGACTACGGCCCTGGCCAGGCTCCCCCATCACGGTGCATCCTGCTGGGCACTCGGGGTATCTCTTCTGCAAATAACTCCAGGCCTCTTTCGTGAGCTGCTCTGGGCTCGGCCCTGAGCTCCATCAAGCAGGAAGTTTAAATGAAATGGCTCCCAAGTTCCTTAAATGGTTTAATAAAACATATACTGACTGCAATGTGCAGTTTATAGTGGCAAACTATTGCCCCTCAGTTGGGAAAAATGACCTCCAGTCGGCAATATTACTTTCAGCTTCATGATTCCGGTCCGCTGTTGGCCATTCCCTCAACCCACCAGGCAATTCTTTTCCATAACGAGGCGGACTGCAGCCACCTTGTGCCCCACCGCCCGAGGTGCCGGGATGTGCCTCCTAACGGCCCATTCTGTGAGGAGACAAAAGACACAGCAGACCAATGATGGGGACACATACAGAGGACAGCAACACAGCGTGGAGGGCAGAAAGACACAAAAAACTAAGTGTAGGGGATTCAGAGAGATTTGAGGAAACTGAGGGCTGTTTCACAACACCAGTTCCTGTGTGTGTGTGTGTGTGTGTGTGTGTGTGTGTGTGTGTGTCCCTGGGGTCAACGTCGCTCAGATCCGGGATGGCCAACAAGTCAACCAGATTCAGGGGGGATATGCCCGCACTGCACAAATGCTCCTGGCACCCACAGCCATGAGCTTTAGAAAATGCGGGGCCGGTGGGGCGCCTGGGTGGCGCAGTCGGTTAAGCGTCCGACTTCAGCCAGGTCACGATCTCGCGGTCTGTGAGTTCGAGCCCCGCGTCAGGCTCTGGGCTGATGGCTCAGAGCCTGGAGCCTGTTTCCGATTCTGTGTCTCCTTCTCTCTCTGCCCCTCCCCCGTTCATGCTCTGTCTCTCTCTGTCCCAAAAATAAGTAAACGTTGAAAAAAAAAAATTAAAAAAAAAGAAAATGCGGGGCCGGGCGGGGGGCATATAATGTGAATTTCTAAAACTCGACGACATCATTAACAAATAGCTATTAATAACGCTTCTAATCACAAATGCCATTTCCGATATTTGGTGCTGAAAGGTTTTTGTCTCATCTACAAAAGTCCTGAATTTGACTGCCAGAAACTGATGACCTTTTATCCTAAACTGTGCATTGAGATGGCTTGTTAAGCTCATTAGTATTATATGGTGAATTAGATTAGACATTTTATGATTTTTCAAAAAAGGCTTTTTTGATATAAAAAAAAGCAGCAATTTCCTTTTTTGACATTTTTCATTTTTAAGGTAATAAAAATGGCACATGTGTACCATGGCATAATGGATTAATTAAGGAATATTATGTTTATCCTAACTCTTAACCGAGTTGTACATCTCCATAAGTCACTCATAAAAATTAATGCATTACCTTACACCATGGGATGATAGACCTATTTTTACCAAACCTGCTCAGAATACATTGTTCTAAATTGGATTATTCTGAGAAATAGCGAATACCATATTCGGATAGCATCAGTCCAAAATTATATTGTTATTTTAAAATGTTTTACTATTACATATAAAACCAAAACCTTCTTCCTACTGTGGCTTTGAATCGTCAGGCTATATTCTGGCTCTTAGAATATCAAGCTGTCCCCTCACCTACACTCCCAGGCAGGCTATTTTGTATCTCCTCTCATTCACAATGGATTTGTTGTTTAAAAAACACATGCACTGCATCAAAGAACCACTGGACGATATTTTTTGGCTATTTCTTTGTGTCTTGATGGTAGACGTGAATATAAAGGAATATTCATGCAAGATTCATAAAGGCCCCAGATTTTTAAATCAACAGATGAAAAATCCCTAAAAATAATAATGTCCAGATGTTGCTTATTTAAATGAGCTGTTGCCATTTAATGTTGCCAATCACAAAAGTGATAGAATTTGTGAATTTCAAGGTATTCATAATTTACAGAGAATTATAATTTTTTACCAAGGGAGCATCCAGGGCGATTAAAATCAGCAATTTCAATAAAATAGAAATGATTCTCTCACGGAGGCTACCTTTATAACCTTGGCCTCACACCCAAAGCCCACACTCTCAAGCTGGAGACTTTCTTTTCCAGGCCCCCTTCAGGGGAAACCGTCACTTGCTAGGCCGAAAATGCAGATTATTTTTAATGTGCTAGAACTTCCGAATCGGAGGGTCTCTGAGGAACTATACAGACCTAATTTCTCTTTTTTATTGGTGAGAAAACTGAGGTCCAGGAACTCAAAATGTTTGACCCAAAGTCCCTCAGGTGAGAAGAAAGAAGCTACTAGAATCTAGTCATCCAAGGTCCAGGCTGGGACACCGCCCATCCACTAAAATTTAGATTCACCATTAATATGCTCCCAGGGCACTGCACTGCCAAAGGGGCTTGTGAGAAATGGAGACACCCCGCCCGCACCCCTTTCCAGACCAGCACAACTGCTAGGTCTGGGCCCGGTAACCTGCACTTGAAACAGTCCTCCCAGTAATTCCAAAACCAGCAGTTCCCTAGCCCATGCTTCCCAGATTCTGAAAGACTGTCTTTGGGGTGAGACAAGATGAAGGAGTCAGGAAATTGGTCTGTCCTGCACAGCTAGTGACGTGGGGTGTGACCCACAGGGGGACACCATGGGTGTGCCTCCTCTGGTCCAGAGGCCACCTGGGGGTGGGGGTGGGGGGCGCTGGGCTTCATTCAGAGTATGTGCCAATGCTTCCTTGGTTCCTAATGGGTGTCTGGAATTGACCACTATCCTAAACGGGAAGGGGTGCTGGGAGGGCGTCACAGGATTGCTGGTGAGCAGATCCACGTGAAAAACTCAAGTCCCAGAGGGCGCTCTCTCAAGTCCAGGAGACCTACTGCCGACTCCCTAGCTCCCCGTGCAATGTATACACAGTGTAACAAGGTACACACCCGACTGTTCGACTGTTCCTTTGACCTGGAGAAAGGGCTCTCAGGAGAGGTTCACCCAGCACGCAGCCACTCCTTCTCCCAAGCGGCCACCCGCTCCACAGATTCTAAGACGGTATCTGAGTGGAGAATCCCTTAGCTACCTCCCAGTCTGACCCTGTGGACACAGGAATGCCCACCCACCCAGTAGCTGTCACCTGTGTCTCCGCTTGGGAAAGGTTTCTCTGCTCTCCCAGCCCCCTTCCAGAACGTGTCAGCCGCCTGAACTCAACAACCTTTTTAAAGCTCAGTCATAAAACACTCAAAGGTTCAAAAAGCAAGTGGCTTCAGGTCAAACGTGTTCTATTAAGAAAATCGCTTACGTAGAAATTGCGTTAAGCTGGGTATAAACTTTCCCGTGTATGTCTTTGCTGAGCATATACTAGGAGAGTAAATAAATAATCATAAGTGGAAGACACCAGTAAAAAGGTGCCTAGTAACATCACAGGAGGGTCTGCAAGCCAGCCTTCCCCTAGAACCATCTAGTTGTGGAACGCTTGGGTGGCTCAGTGGGTTAAGTGTCCCGACTCTTGGTTTCAGCTCAGATCACGATCTCACGGTTCGTGAGTTCAAGCCCTGGGTTGGGCTCAGGGCTGACAGTGTGGAGCCTGCTTGGGATTATCTCTCCCTCTCTCTCTGCTCCTTCCCTGCGTGCGCGCTCTCTCTCTCTCTCTCTCTCTCTCTCTCTCTCTCAAAATAAATAAGTTAATTTAAAAAAAACTCTTCCTCAAAAATAAATAAACATTAAAAAAAATTTTTAAAGGGGTGCCTGGGTGGCTCAGTCGGTTAAGCGTCTGACTTTGGCTCAGGTCATGATCTCACGGTTTGTAGGTTCGAGCCCCGCGTTGGGCTCTGTGCTGACAGCTCAGAGCCTGAGACTGCTTCAGATTCTGTGTCTCTGCCCCTCTCTCTCTCTGCCCCTCCCCTGCTCATGCTCTGTCTCTCTCTCTCTCTCCTCTCTCTTCCTCAAAAAAAAATAAACATTAAAAAAAATTTTTTTTAAATAAAGAACCATCTAGTTGAATGCTGAAGACAGAACGCAGACAAGGGAAGATACTCTGCCTGACTTTGGACTGGGCTTCACGGCGGTTTGGGAAGCGCTGTGGGGAGGGTCTCAGTGTCTGCAGCGAAAAGGAAGCAGCCCGGTCCTGGCCACTGGGAGCCTCTCCCCGGCTGGGGCCTCGGGGGGCCTCTCAAACACCTCCACAGTCGCTTTGCTGTGCTGTCTTCTCCCTGCCACCAAACTCCAGCTCTAAAGCCCAAGGCCCGAGGCCCACCAGGGGACCCCAGCGCAGGTGTGAGAACAACGGTGGGGCTAACGGACACCATAGCCCCCCACCAGGCCCGGATGCCGCAGGGAAGACCGCGTGTCCACGTGTGCCTCCATTCCCCCCCAACTCTGCCCCGAGCACACGAGGTGAACAGGGAGCAGAGTAGCTCTGACACCACATGTCGGCAACAACCTGCTGTGCTGGACGCCTCACCAACCCCGGGGTGCCAGGGCAGACAGGAAGCGGGGGGCTGCCCCAGACACACTCTGCCATGGGAAGTAGCAGCCGCCGTGGCAAGACCTTCCCACCCATCAGCCCTTTTCCTGGCTGGTGGCTGGTTCGCAGACTCTCCTCCCAGATACTTCTGCACAGTTAAGGGCTAAAGGAAGGGGGCCTCCCTCAGGAGGAAGCCCACTGGCCAGTGTCCCTGGGAGGTCTTGGCCACCTGGGGCCATGACCAAGAAGAACCGCCATGGTGACTTCTTCCTAAGGGCAGTCGGGGGCTCTGAGTTATCACCTGGCCCAGCGGGGCAGTGGGCACCTGGCCCCGCAGAGAACGGGGTCCTGCTCTGCTCTCCTCCCACAACAACAATAGGCCTGATCTCGGTGGCCACACTCCACTGGACTTCCCGACAAGCGATTCTCACATCCCTCAGCCTCTACAACTGTCCCTGTGGCCTACACAGGCTCTCTCTGGAAGGCAGCATCGGGCACTCGGGACACAGCATGAGATAATGACAGTGCTTTTTGCGTGAGATCCTTGCAAGGATTAAATGAGATCATGCATACACAACCAGGACAGTGCCTGGCACTTGGTTATCAGTCAGCAGTCACTCACAGCTGCCACGTTTGATTTGATCCCAAGCTGAGGCCAGACCCCCCTACAGGTGTGAGCTTTTAGGGCCAAAAAGCGTGTTTGAAAGACTCACTGGAGGACAGGGCAGGATGAGGGGCAAACAGGGCCACACCTGGCAGCAAAGAGGACAAGAGAAACCTGCCTGGTTATTCTCTCAGTTGGAGAAGAAATAGTCACCATCCCATGATTGCAAGTCTTGCCTCGAGCTTGGGAAATGCAAGTTCTTCGACCCCACCTCAGACCTTCAGAATCAGAAAATGTGGATTTCTGTTTTCACCAGCCCTCCAAGTGACTGTGATACTCTCAAGTCAGCTGAAGATCCATTGCGCTCCCTAGGGCAGCGGCTCAACCTGATTGTACAGCTGACTTGATTGGTCTGGGGTGGAGTCCAGACTCTGGTGGGTGTCAGATGCTCCCCAGGCACTACAGATCCGTAGCCAAGGCGGAGAATCACCATCTAGCCCCTGGCAGCTCCCGGTAGCAGCAGCATGGCCTGGGAGCCTGTCGGGTATGTGTGTGGCTCCCTGGCCCCCAGACCCAGAGTCAGAATCCACATTAACCACAATCCCAGCACGGTGTGTCTATAACTGACACCTGCTCTAGGTGAGTCTGCTTAAGATTTGGAAAGAAACATGGACACCATGTGGTCCAAACTCTTTACCCGCTGGGTGCAAACCTGAGGCTGGGCATAGCCCGAGACTCCCCAGATCACCCTGGCTACTGCAGCATGTAGAGACTCTAAACAGTGTCCTCACACTCAGGCTGGTCCTTCTTCCCTTGCCCACACAGCCCCCAGCCAAACATGGGGGCTTGCCTCAACCTTCCTTTGGAGCCTTCTCTCAGCCTTCAGTCCGAGGCCTCAGACGAGAGGGGAGGAAGGTGCCTATAGGAGGAAGCTGTTGCTAACAGGTGTCTGAGGTGGCATGGGTTCCACCGGGCATCCTACAAATTCCCAAAATGCCTTCTCGAGGGCACGGTTGCCATTCATGAAGACTTTTGCCACTCACTGGCTTGTTACTGGAAGCCTGATCATATCAGGGACGTTACGTGTCCAGAAACACTGAAGTCACGTTTAAACACACATACACTGGGGCCCAGAAAGGAGAAACAAGTTTGAGGGATGATTCCAGCATGCGCCAAACTCATCTTTCTACTGTCAACACTGTCTTAAGTTGTATTTTTAATAAAACACAATACTGTTGAGCCTAGCTCGCTCATAAGAGGGTCTTAGACATGAAATAATCCACATACATGAACATGAGGAGAATTTGATTATCTTCTTGCCGTATTCCAGGAAGAAAATAAAAAAGTCTTTGGGGTAGGGAAAATTCAACACATACATCCCTGCACGTTGCCACACACACGCATGCGTGTGCACACACACACCCATCCACTGCAATCAAAGTTTCCTCTCCTCTGGGCTGCAAGCCCTCAGTGTCGAGGGTCACATCTCACCCACCAGGGCTGGGCACAGGGACCCCTGATAAAGGCTGAGCTGCCAGTCAGCAGAGTAACCAAGAGAAAACGCCAGTCAGGGCCAGAAGACGCAGAACATCCAGGGCCAGAGGCATCCGTGGGTCACCGTACTACCAACTCCTGGACTATGGGCAGGCAACCACCAAGACCAGGCCAAGGCCCAAACTTTATCTTTAAACGGAAAAATAAAAGTCACAGATACCCCCTTTTCCCAAGCACGTTATCACTCTCTTCTCCCACTTACTCTCAGGCACAACGCAATTTCCAGCCCAGGTCATCCCTTGAATGTCTCCCAAGCACCCGCGAGGCCCAGGCCCCTTGCTTAAGGCACCACTGCAGATTTTCAAGCACGAAACTCAAAATCCAAAGTCACGGCGGTCCTTCTTGCAACGCGCTATACCATGCCGGCCACGTTATCATCCCACGGCTCAGATTCTCATACCTTCCTTTGTGCAAAGTGAATTGTGCCAGAAAACCAAAAGGGTAGGAACTCAGCTCTGCTGGGCTTAAGTCACAGCCAAGAGTTCACGGAAAACACCGCTGTGTGCCACACCACAACTGCACGAAGCCTACTGTTGAAGTGCAGTAGTGACTGGGGGGGGACAAGGTCACGCGTTCCCGAACATAGCAGGGGAACCACATCGCTTTGCTTGAGACAGACCCAAGACCAACCATTCCCCAGAGCCCCCCAACATTCCCTAAACTGATGGCTTATTTCCATAACGTGCACAAATACGTAAAATCAACTAAGACATTTCTCTCCATTGGAGAAAGAACGAATAACTATCCGCACGTTGTCCTCCACACAGAAAAATGCCAGAAGGTTCCTGGTACCAAGTCCACACATCCCGGTGGACCACGAGGGAGGCCAGGAGGAAAGGAGGCAGGGAGACAGCTGCTTGCTGCCTCAGTAGCAGCAGCTGACCATCTGAGCCAGAGGTGCAAAGGGGGCGGCTGAGACGGTCCCTGGGAGACGGGACAGCAGATCTCCACGTTAGGAGGAAAAGATTTGGGGCCAGCGAAGATATCTACTCCAGGATTCATGCCAAACAGCATGTGATCAAAAGAATGAAGGGAAAAGAATCAATCAACATGTTCGCCTGTATACCCTGGTTTTCTTTCCTCTGGGTTAGGAAAATAATTCACTTTTTTAATGCAAGAAGAAGTTATCGATTGGCTTAGCCTTCCTTCTAATCCCAAGGAAATGCTGCGCATGTAGACACACAGGCATCCTCAAACTACCTCCTTCTTCAGCAGAGCCGGAAGCTCACTGTGCCCGCAGCACAGGGCGGAGGTCTTGGAAATCAAACAGAAGCAATAAAGGGAAGTTCAGCTCACCTGGTACCACCTGTCACCTTCATTCTCTCCCTTAATTTGCCCCCTCTCGCAATGACATCCCATCTTAATAATATTTTTTTTTCAACTAGGACCTGACCTCAGGCTCACTGAAGCCCTGGTAAGTGTTCCCTATGAAGAGCAATCTCCAAAGGTTGGGGCTCATGGTGATGGTGACAATCACCAGATGTGGGGTCACAGGGACAGGCACGTGCCTCCTGGTTTAGCCATGCTCAGATGCGGCACTTGTGCAAGTCAGCTATGTCTGCTGAGCCTCAGTTTCTTGGTCTGCATAGTGGGTCGTTAAGGGGGTTAAACAAGTTGAGGGGCAGCAAGGTCTTAGCACAGGGCAGGGCTGGCCAACGCATCCTGTAAAGGGCCAGGTGAGAAATACCATAGGCAGGTCACACAGCCTCTGTCCCGAGCACCCAACTCTGCCATTACAGCGTGAAAGCAGCCACAAGTGATCCATAAATGAATGGGAATAGGCTGGATACCTAGAAAATCTTCTTATGAACACTGAAGTCTGAATTTCATATACTTTTCATGTGTCACGGGACATTGTTTTTCTTTTGATTTTTCTCAATCGTTTAGAAATGTAAGAGCCATTCTTAGCTCATAAACTATAAAAAAAAAAAAAACAGGCAGAACCCACAATGAGCTATCAGCTCACACCCATTAGGATGGTTACCATCAAAAATTCAGACAGCAAGTGTTGGGAAGGGTGCAGAGAAATTGAAATCCTCGTGCACCGTCACCGGGGATGTAAAATGGTATAGCAGCTATGGAGAACAGTATGGAGGTTCCTAACTTAAAAGAAGAGCTACCGTATGATCCGGCAATCCAGCTTCTGGGGATACATCCAAAAGAATCGAAAGCAGGGTCTGGAAGAAATATTTGTATGCTCATGTTTATAGCAGCATTGTTCACAATAGCCAAGACACGGACACCCAAGTGTCCACTGACGTATGAATGGATAAACGATACGTGGTGTGTATACACAGACAGACACACACACACACACACACACACACACACACACACACAGTGGAATATTATTCAGCCTTAAAAAGAAAAGAAGTCCTGTCACAGGCCACACCGTGGATGAACCTCGAGGACATTACGCTAAACAAAATAGAGCCAGTCACAAAAGAACAAGTACAGTATGAGTCCACCCATAGGAGATACCTCGAATAGTCAAATTTAGAGAGACAGAAATTTAGAGAGACAGAAAGCGGAATGGTGCTTTCCAGGGGCTGGAGGGAGTAAGTTATAGGGAGTTACCGTTTAGTGGATACAGAATTTGCTTGGGACGATGAAAAAGTTCTGGGGTGGATGGTAAATGGTTGCACAACAGTGAGTGTACTTAGCGCCACTGAACTTTCAGTGCACTTGAAAAATGTTAACCTTTTTAAACTATTCTTTAATGTTTATTTATTTTTGAGAGAGAGAGAGAGAGAGAGAGAGAGAGGGTGTGTGTGTGTGTGTGTGTGTGTGTGTGTGAGCTGGGGAAGAGGCAGAGAGAGGGAAACACAGAATCCAAAGCAGGCCCCCAGGCTCTGAGCTGCCAACGCAGAGCCCGATGCGGGACCCCAACCCATAAGCCGCGAGATCAGGACCTGAGACGAAGTCAGACACCCAACCGACAGAGCCACCCAGGTGCCCCTAAAAATGTTAAACTTTTAATAGCAAAATATATGTGTATTCCATTACAGGTTTTAAAAGTTTTTTTTAATGTTACAAAAAAAACAAAATAGGCAGTGTGCTGGGTATGACCTACAGGCCAGAGTTTACCAAGCCCTGGCATAGGGCATAAATGCAATGGAGTAAGGCATCACCCCAAAAAAGGGAAATGAGGGGAAGGGTACCCGTTATATGTGAAAAGAGAGCTCAGAGGCAAATGAAGGGCTTTTTAAGATTATTCATTCAAGTCTACCAAGCACCCACTCTGGACGCAATTATCATCTGGGCACAGACACAAACACAGAGGCACCTCCAGGCTCTACAACCCTACCCTTCCATCCTGCACCCCACTGTCCAAGGGAAGTCCCCAGTGCATATGTGAGGACATGCCCTAAGGTGCGCTGGGGTGTCCTGGGGGCCAGGAAGGGGGCAAGGCCACACAGGCAGGCACATGGCTCATACATGGGGGCACACTCTGCTTGGAGTGGTCAGCGATCTTGCCAGGGATGGAAAAGTTCAATGACTACAAGGGTGACTTTAATTATATGTTGTCGCTGACTAGCAGTGGTTACGATGGTACAATTACACATGTATTTATCAGCAAGATACTTGCATACATAATAAACCAAAAGCAAAACGTTAAATTTCAGTGGACGCTTAAAATACAAAACTGGGCCATGATGCAAAACAGCCTCACTCACAAGGGGGTGGGACAGAAAAGCCACGAAGCTCCCCTCCCTTTCAAGAGCTGGCTGTTCCCACCCACCATGACCGCGTGGCATCCATCCCAGGAATGCACTCCCCGAACACCAAGTAAATCCCAAACCCCAGTGGTGTGTCAACAATGCTCCTTCACAAAGGGGAAGCTGACTTCGGAAACTCACCACCTTTCTGACGCTCTCTGAACTTGCTAACCACCACGGTCCCCGGGGGGTGCCGGGGAGACCGCACGCCTGGCAGCACCGGGGGGTTCCTAGCTCTGGTATGAGTCTGAGGGGAAAAGGCTAATTATCTGAAAATGGCCTATACTTTCCTTAATCTTGAATAAATAGAGAGAGAGGGGAAAAGATGACGAAGCAGAGAGAATGAAAACAATAGCAGGAGCCACACGTGTGTTGAATGCCTACTTGGAGCCGGGCATTGTTTTAAGCACATTACATGGACTAGTTGTATAATCTACTAGGTTGTCATTATTGTCATTCCCAATTTACAGATGAGAAAACTGAGGCTAAGTCCCCCGAGACACAGTCACACAGTCACACAGCCGGTGAGTGGGGGAGCCAGGGTTCTACCCCAGGAAACCTGGCTCCAGAGTCCACATCTTTGTGATGGGTTGCCAGGTCTCGGGGTCATTTCTCTCTCTCCTTGTTATTACTTCCATCCTGGTACGGCTATGATGTTCATTGTGCAATAATTTGTAAGCCAAGCATGGGGTGACTTTTCACCCTTGTCCACGGGAATAAGTTTTCCAATAGACAGCGTGTGCTGTATCCGGAGTTGGGAGCCCCAGCGCTCAGAGATCTGGACTTGGGAGGCCCGGCGTTCAGAGCCTCAGCCTGTCTCCTCAGGATGGCTGACCCCACACGGCCGGGCACTGGCCAGTCCCACCCAGATCGAGCATGGCAAACCTGAAGAGTACACACGAGAACCTCTAGAAGAACATGAAATACAATATAAATTAGAGTCTTGCCCAGGAGACACACAACTAGTCATCTGGACAGGAAGTCTTCTGAGCCTCATAAACTCCTTGCGCCACATTGAAAGAGGTCACCTTTTCCTACTCTGCCTCTGTGTATTCAGTCTCAGTCTTACTGTGGATGTGCCTTCATGGAATATCTACAGATGTTCACACAACATGGCACTCATGTACAGAGATGGCCCAGCATGGTCCTAGACATATTTTTCTATTTTAAAAACTGGATTGAAAAGAAGACATAATGACAGTATTTTTGTATAACTGACCACTTTAGTGTAAAAAAAAAAATGTTTAAGGGGGCAAGGAGTAAAGAGATGGTAAAAAGTGGGATTTCATTTCGACTGCTAGGCCTACTATTCTAAGATCTTGTTCAGGTTTGAGATAAAACTCCATCTATCTGCCTATCCATTTATCCATCAACCCACCCATCTATCCATCCATCCACCCACCCATCCATCTTTTCATCCATCCATCTATCTATCCATCCATCCACCCATCTATCTATCCATCCATCCATCCATCCATCCACCTATTCAGCCACCCATCTATCCATCCATCCATCCATCCATCCATCCACCATCTATCCATCCATCCATCCGTCCACATATTCAACCACCCATCTATCCATCCATCCATCCATCCACCCACCCATCTATCCATCCATCCATCCATCCATCCATCCATTCAACCACCCATCTATCCATCCATCCATCCACTCATCTATCTATTCATCCATCCATCCATCCACCCATCCATCCATCCACCCATCCATACATCCATCCATACATCCATACATCCATCCATCCACCTATTCAACCACCCATCTATCCATCCATCCTGTCAGTCACCAGTTTTATTGAGAACCTATTCTGCATCGGACACCATTTCAGGAAAAAGAAAAGCAACACTGAAGATCACACTCAAGGCCCTGCTCTTACCAGCTTTATGCTGTAGTGGGAGAGACAGAGCAAAACCAGTAAAGGAGGGGTGGGCACCAAAATGCTTCCTGCACCAAACACCACAATGCATTTGAAATCCACCTAAAACAAAGGTAAATCAGAGCCATTTCTTCACTTGTTGTTATCATCAAGGATCAGTTGTGAAAGCAAACAAGAGTGTCTTCTATGGAAATGCTAACAGTACAAAAATGTATTCTGATGTGGCAGAAATCATTTGAGGGCAAATACTACAAGCAATATTTTTATGACAAAAGCTTTATTTTTCGTCTTCTCTTCCTTGATTTAAATATATACATGTATGTGGGTGCACAAGTATCGAGATTCAAGTATTTCAATATAAATTTTGTATTCAAAATACTTTTCCTGATTTCAGTTGATTGCATATCTCGAGCCAATGTTGCAGCAGTAATTTTTGTTCTGAATCAAAAGCAAGGATATCTCTCTCTTGTTTTCTCGCTCTCTCTCTCTCCTGTGCTCAACAACCTCTCTTGCCTCCCCTGCCCTCCAGCCCTAAGAAGCCCAAATATCAAACTGTTTTCAGAGCTGAGTGATCTCAAGGGCAAAACCTGTTCCTTCCCATGCATTTCCCTGCTGAAGGTTTCGGGGGCTGTGGGGCCGAGGCGCTGGCGAAAGCCACGTCACAAAGGCATCAAAATAGAAGGACAAACCTTCCCACTTTGATTTGAGTGTGTAATTGTTTGAATACATCTCGCCGGCGCTACAATAATGTCATCCTTGGTTGACACAGATTTTAAAGCCTTTTGAAAAGGTGGAATGTTATCAATCATGAGCGTGATTATAATGGGATTTAAGTGGAAGAAGCTAAGATTCAGACCCTTGCTGGGGCCAGGCTCTGTGAGAGAGGCGGGAGGAGAAAGAAGTAAGGCGGCTGGGTTTCAGCCAGGAAAAGGATGCGGTGTGTCGCCTTCGCCCACACAGCTCCCCTCCCAAAGCCAAAGATGTCCCAAAGAAGCACCCCCAAACTCTGTAACTCCAGCTGGAATTCTCCCACCCTCCAAAACTAATCTGCTTGTGTTCCCATCACATTAGACCAGTGGCTCTCAAGCAGGGATGGCTGTGCCCCCCAGGGGACACTTGGTAGTGTCAGGAGACATTTTTGGTCGTCACAGTGGGGGTACCCGGGTATGCAGTTGGCATCTGGTGGGTGAGGGCCAGGGTGCTGCTAAACCCCTACGATGCACAGGCTGGTCCCCACAGCAAAGACTCACCCGGCCCAAATGCCAAAGCGCCGAGGCTGAGAACCCCCGCTTTCGATTCAAAGAGGCTGAGCCAGAGATAGAGGGTTTGAAGCTGCGTCCACTGGCTTTGCTACCCTCCTGTTCACCAGCAGACCAAGGCAGGTGACAGAGGAGAGGATAAAACTGGAGAGGAAGAAAGGGCTCTTTGAGCCAAATTACTTCCTCTTTTGCCTTTTGAGCGAACACACACCTTCCTTATTACAAGTCAGAAGAGGCTGGAGACCCAGAATTCTTTTTTTCTTCAAGGCAAAACAACCCAGGATCTGCTGGTGGCAGGGCCCTGAGACTGTCCAACTGCTCCCTGACAAATCACAACACTACCTACAGATGTCAAATGCACCCGCTGAACCCAATCACATGCCCGGATTACTAAGGCAGAGAATTGTGAATTTCATTAAATATGTTAAAGGGGAAAAAATCAGCTTTGAAAAATAGTAATCCTGTCTTTCAACAAAAATATTATAGGAAGCTATGAATTTGGTAGATCCGAATAGGATGTTGGTACATGTTTTACTAAGGTAATATAATGGCACACTATTATTAGATCACATTAATCATTACTGTGCCAACGGCGCTGACAGCCCCACTGAAAAGGATTGAAAGCCCTGGTAATGGATATAAATTACCCATTGTGTGATAAAAGGATTTTTACTAAGAAGGTAAGAATAAAACAGCAAATTTCTAATATAACTGTTGTGTAAAGACCAAAATAAAAGTAATCCATGGTCACTAATATCCACAAAATCAGAAGTAAGCACTTTTTCAACGAGATAAAGTCACAATAAAAAAATATATATTCGGTACAATGCAAAATTAATTTCTGAGCGCATAATTCCGCTATCAATTTCCCCGGTTGTGTAGTGACCTCTGAGGCCCATGGTCAGGAGGAGGTGGGCTCTGGGCTAATGAGATCTGAGGGTGAGTTTACAGAGATATCGCGGCCAGCTCCGACGAGGCGGGTGCAGACATCGAATGCAGCAGTGCCCCCTCGTTTGCATTTTAAGTTTTTATCCGCTTCGATGCCAGGAAAACACTCCATTACTGAGTCTGGGATCTTCAGTCTGAGACGACAAACACAAAGCCGCTCTGGGACAAGTGTCCTCCAAGACTGGGCCGGGCCCCGGCCCCACTCGGTGGGTGATGGGGAAACGGGCCGCAGGTGGTGCTCGCGTGGGGCCACGTGGCTTTGGGCAGCCGCCGCACCCGCTCCCGTCCCAGCCGCCAGCTGGTGTGGGCGGCGAGTCTTAAGGCTGTCACCCAGAGAAAGAAGTCAACCTTGCAGGGCCCTGCCCCGCCGGTGGCCCCGTCCTGAGACTTTCTGGGCATGTCTTGACATCAGACGCTCATCCCACCTAGGAGACCTGGGACCCACGCTCGAGTCCCGGGGAATTTCGAATCCGGAAGCTTCTCTGGAACCCCTCTCAGTCCAGGGAGGAAAAGGGACTGGCTGGGAGAACACTTCCCCAGCACAGGGGTCTGTAACCCAGACAGGGCGGCCTGGACAAGCCACAGACTCACAGACAGACACCAGTTCAACGAACTACAAAACGATGTTCCTTACCAGGCAAGTCTTAAAGCAACGGAGCTCCCTCCTGGCTGAAGGGTATTCTTAAAGCCGTGGTGGGCAGGAACTGAAAAAATAAGGCCTGTTAGCAATCCTGCAGGTCGGACATATCGACTTCAATAAGACAGGTAAACAGCATTCATCCAAGGTAACAATTTGCCAGGCTAGTCAAGAGTCTAACAACATTTAATAGCCCCACTGCCCCAATTCATTGAGCAATTTAAAAATAGGAACTATGTGACCTTTGCTGCGATAAACCCAATTTGCTCAGCTCCTTTTAATGGGAAATTGCCACCTGCAAAAAGAGAAGGGGGCGGGGCATCTAACCATTTCTTCTCCAGATGGGACAGAAGAAATAAGCAAATAAGAGAGCTCCCGCTCTCTGTCTCAGTCTCTCTCTCTCTTTCTCTCTTTCCCTCACTCTCTCTTTAGAATTCTAAAGGTTGAGGAACTGAGGAAGTCCTCGGGGGTTCCCTTCTCTCTCCGATTTAAGGAGCCCCCTTCAGTAGACCACAACTCCACCCAAATTTCAATTGACCACACCTGTTCAGTGGCCAGGGCCGCATTCAGTGCATCCAAACCAGGAATCTGCAGCCGGCCCAGGCTCTGGGGTGTCGTGTGGCCTCAGGGTCCTCTCTCCTGAACCAAGACCAGGAAAGCAGGAGCCAGTTAGGCACTTTACTCTCTCCTGTCTCACTGCTAAAGTAAGTCCCATCCACTACGGCACCCTCGGACGAGACGGGGGCCTAGACAGAAAGCCCAGATGCCAGCCCACGGTGGTCCCGGAGCAGTGGGCTGGGGTGATCAAGCCAAGCCCCAGCGTGTGATCTGCAGTCCACTCCTTGGGTCCAACCACACCTGGTCCAGTGCAATTCGGAATCCAATTTACAGGAAGGATTTTACAGGGCAAGCAAAAGTTCCCTCTCGGTAAGTTACATTTTACTGACCCCGAAGTTGCGCATTCTGATATTACAGAAGTGAAATTCCAGTAGGGGTTCGAGGGTGTGTCTACAAATGGGAAACCAGAAGATGCACTCGGAGAGCCCGCGGTGGCTGCCCCAGTCCATGATGACAAAATTTGGACACGAAACCGCTGGCTTACAACATTCCATCTAACTTCCAAGACTGATTTCTGGCAACCAAAAAAAGTGTTTGCTGACCGAGTGCTGAAAATGTTTCCTCAAAGTGTAACAGGGACACGGCAATTTGTCTTTAAAAAAATTTTTTTAATGTTTTTTTTTTTTTATGTTTGACAAAGAGAGAGAGAGACCAAGCGTGAGCAGGGGAGGGGCAGAGAGAGAGACAGAAACACAGAATCCAAAGGAGGCTCCAGGCTCTGAGCTGTCAGCACAGAGCCCGATGCGGGGCTCGAACTCGTGAACTGTGAGATCATGACCTGAATTGAAGTCAGATGCCCAACCGACTGAGCTACCCAGGCACCCAGGGGCACTGCTATTTGCAAACTAATGTCTACCTGCCTGTCTTGAGACATAAAGCAAAAGTTTATGTCTCAACCATCTGCAACAAGGAAAGAAATCACAAGTCTGTCTCTCCCTCAGAGTATCTTTGTCATTTTGTTTTTCCCGTATCATTCAACACTGAAATCTAGAGAGCGCAAAACAAATGCTCGATGCTATGCTTCCTCAGGCCTGTCCCACCTCAGGCCTGTCCCAGCCGTGAGCAGAACAGACCCCAGCACCCGGCTGGCTCCGCAAAGACTAACTCGCTTTGCTCACAAGACTCCTTACTTTCAGGGAAGGGGCTGCAGGAGGTGGGGGTACGCACTCAGGTTTTAGACCCAGGCTCATGGCTTGCAGAATTCTACGTCTCTTCTCTAGGGACTGTCTGCTCGGGAGTTTTGTGAATCCCAGTGACAGGGAGAACACGGAGGGACATCATCTGGGGGAGTCCCACACCCACCAGCCCACCGGCTTCACATGGTTGATCAGAACATCACCAGCTCCTGCACTCTGCCCTTGGGGCAGTGATGGGAGCTTCTCTGCCCTAAATCGGTCAAGGCCTCAGCACAAGCCCCCTGGCTGCACTGGGGGCTGTGCCCCGGTAAGGGCTCTCCTAGATGGCTAGGATCCGACGGTGGCTGGGCTGCCTGGGCAAGGTCGGCCCAACAAACCCCTGCTGGAACAGCAGCAGAGCCCGTGTTCAGAGGCCATACTGGGGTCCGAGGAGAGGAAATCAAGTTAGTGCCACCTGAACCCTTCTGAACCACTTCGAGGGGGCTCCTACTGTCTGATGTCATTGCAGTCACTGCAGGTTGGGCAAAGGTGACCCCATGAGCCCACTGATGTTCTCGATCTGGGGCGGAGAAGGAGGAAAATCCCCGCCCGGAATTCTCTCTTCCTCAACAAAGGAAACAGCTGCCTTGATGCAAGTAGTAACTTGCATTTGGAGAAACTGCGGTGACATAACCAGAAACAGGTCCCTGAAATGAGGCCTCCCCTCGCCCCTGCCTCCCACGTGGACCCCGTGCTGAGGGGGTGGAGGAGGGGGGCCACCCCTGAGACCGTGGAGTGGGGGGTGCAGCTACCACCAGGTCCGAGGAAGAGTGGGAGGGGTCAGATCACAAAGGCAGCAAAAAGCAGGGCCTGAGCCAAGGCCAAGTTGGGTAGCAACCGCCCCCCAAAACATCACCTCCACAGACATGCTTCAGTGCCTAAAATCCCACCGACGATGAGTCACTAACCCCTGCAACCCAGGTAAGGCACGCACATAGTGACCCTCGGCCGCAGACACCGAAAGTGAGCTTAGACCTCAAACCTACCGTGCACCAGGCCCCAGGGCACGCCAGGGGCAGCCGGTCTACCCATTGTATCAGGAGGCTGCAGGCCAGGTAGGGGGCCAGGAGGCAGGCCAGAGGCTGGGGCACGGGGAGGGGGTGCACACCAGCTGAGCCCTTAAGCAGGTACAGCAGGGCCTCGGTGGAGACAAAGATGGAGAGAGAAAGCACAAAGATTTAGAGTCCCTGACATGAGAGGAGTGTGGGGTCGAAGAAGAAGTGCAGGGGAACGGGGACGTAACTTCTAGGAGGGGGAGAGAGGGCAGGGAGTGCAGGGTGCTGGGGAGGGGGTGGCAGGAAGGGGCCTCTTACAACCCAGGCACTTCCGAGGCCCCTCTGAGCTGCACAGGGGAAGGGGAGGGGTGGAAAGCTGTGAGAGAGAGATCTGAAGAGAGTGGGCAGGACAGGAAGACACAGGGGACACAGGCAACAAGACAAAGTGGGAGGTGGCCCCGGGCAGCTCTGGTCTGGCACCCAGTGGGCCCATGCTGTGGCCCCCGTGCTGTGAATTCTGTAGGCAAAGTAGCCACTGGGGACAAAGCACACCCCTCCCTTCCCGGTCCTCCCAGGGGGCACACGGAAGCTCTGAGCAGAGCTGGGGAAACCCTCACTGGGCAGAAGCCAGGCCACCCAGACTTGGGCCCGAAGGTGCTGAAACGGAAGTGCCTGGCAAGTGAAGAGATGAGCAGAGATGCGGCACCCCACCATCGCCAGGGCCCTTGGTAATCAGACCCTCCCTCTAGGCCAGCATGCTGCCAGCCCATGGTCGTTACACTCAACGCCGTGGCAACTGGAAGGCCATCCTAGTAACAAGTTACCCTTTACTGAGGGCCTGCCAAGCACCAACACCATGCTGAGGGCAGTCCCTGTGTCATCTCCTAGCTCACAGGGAAATGGCTTGTCCCATTCACTTCTCAGGCCCTAACCTCCAGGCAGAGCTCAGTACATGTTTGGGGGAGGGAGGGAGAGAGGCAAAGAAGGAAGTAGAGATAAAAGTATAGAGACAGAAGGGAAGACTAAGGAAAGAAGGAAGGGAGGAGGACGGGGGGAAGGGAAGAATGAAGGGAGAGAGGAAAGAAATAAGGAGGGAGGGACAAAAAAGGAAGGGAGGAAGGAAAGAGGGAGGGAGAGAGGAAGGGAGGAGGGAAGGAAGGAAGGAAAGAGGGAGGGAGAGAGGAAGGGAGGAGGGAAGGAAGGAAGGAAGGAGGGGAGGGAGGGAGGGAGAAGGGGAGGAAGGAAGGAAGGAAGGAAGGAAGGAAGGAGGGAGGAAGGAAGGAAGGTGGTCAGAAGGGAGGCGAAGGGAGGAAGGAAGAGGGATTGAGGATGGAAGAGGAGAAGTCGAAGGGAGGGAAGGAGGAAGGAATGGAAAGGGGGAGGAGGGTGGAAGGAAAGGGAAGGAACGGAAGGAAAGAGGGAGGGAGCTGAAGGAAGGTAGGAAGGGAGAGAAAAGAGGAAGGAAGGACGAGAAGGAGGAGGAAGGATAGGAAAGGAAGGAGGATGGAAGAGGAAGGCGGAGGGAGGAAGGGAGGAAGGGAAGAAGGAAGGACGGAAGATACAGAGACCGGGAGGGAAGAGAATAGGGACGATAGGATAGAGAAGTGTAAGGATTGGAAGCAAGGGAAGGAGGAAGGGTAGTAAGGGAGGGAGGGAGGAAGGACAAGGGGGAGGGAGGAGGAAGAAGGAAAGGAGGGAAGGAAGGAAGGAAGAAGAAGGAGGAAGGAAGGAAGGAAAGGAGGAGGGAGGGAGGGAGGGAGGGAGGGAGGGAGGAAGGAAGGAAGGAAGGAATGAAGGAAGGAAGGAAGGAAAAGGGGAGAGAGGGAGGAAGGAAGAGGGGATGGAGGGAGGAAGGGAGAAGGAAGGGAGGGAAGGAGGAAGGAAGGAAGAGGGGGGAGGGAGGGAGGAAGGAAGGGAGGGAGGGAAGGAGGAAGGAAGGAAAGAAGGAAAGAGGAAGGGAGGAAGGAAGGAAAGAGGGAGGAAAGAAGGAAGGAAGATGGAGGAATGAAAGAAGGAAAGGAGGAGGGAGGGAGGAAGGAAGGAGGGAAGGAAAGAAGGAAGGAGGGAGGGAAGGAAGGATGGAAGAAGGGAGGGAGGGAGGAAGGAAGGAAAAGAAGAGGGAGGAAGGAAGAGAGAATGGAGGGAGGAAGGGAGAAGGAAGGGAGGGAAGAAGGAAGGAAGGAAGAAGGGAAGGAGGGAAGAAGAAAGGGAAGAAGGAAGGAAGGAAGGATGGAAGAAGGGAGGGAGGAAGGTAGAAGGGAGGGAGGGAGGAAGGAAAGGGGGAGGGAGGAGGGAAGAAGGAAAGGAGGGAAGGAAGGAAGGAAGGAAGAAGAAGGAGGAAGGAAGGAAGGAAAGGAGGAGGGAGGGAAGGGAGGGAGGGAGGGAGGAAGGAAGGAAGGAAGGAAAAGGGGAGGGAGGGAGGAAGGAAGAGGGGAGGGAGGGAGGAAGGGAGAAGGGAGGGAGGGAAGGAGGAAGGAAGGGAAGAAGGAAAGAGGAAGGGAGGAAGGAAGGAAAGAGGGAGGAAAGAAGGAAGGAAGATGGAGGAATGAAGGAAGGAAAGGAGGAGGGAGGGAGGAAGGAAGGCGGGAAGGAAAGAAGGAAGGAGGGAGGGAAGGAAGGATGGAAGAAGGGAGGGAGGGAGGAAGGAAGGAAAAGAAGAGGGAGGAAGGAAGAGAGAATGGAGGGAGGAAGGGAGAAGGAAGGGAGGGAAGGAGGAAGGAAGGAAGGAAGCAGGGAGGGAGGAAAAGAGGAAGGAAGGAAGAGGGAGGAAGGAAGGAAGGAAGGAAGGAAGGAAGGAAGGAAGGAAGGAAGGGAGGAAGGAAGGAAGGGAGGGTAGGAGGAAGAAAGGGAGAGAAGGAGGAAGGAGGGAAGGAAGGAAGAGAGGAAGGAAGGGAGAGAAGGAGGAAGGAAGGAGGGAAGGAAGGAAGGAAGGAAGGAAGGAAGGAAGGAAGGAAGGAAAGGGGGAGGGAGGAGCAAGGGAGGAAGGAAGGAAGGAAGGAAGGAAGGAAGGAAGGAAGGAAGGAGGAAGGAAGGAAGGGAGGAAGGAAGGAAGGAAGGGAGGGAGGAAGGAAGGAAGGGAGAGAAGGAGGAAGGAAGGAAGGAGGGAAGGAAGGAAGTAAAAGAGGAGGGAGGAGCAAGGAAGGAAGGAAGGAAGGAAGGAAGAAGGGAGGGAGGGAGGAGGTAAGGGAGGAGGGAAGGAGGAAAGAGGAAGGAAGGGAGGAAGGAAGGAGGAAGGAAGGAAAAGGGGAGGGAGGGAGAAGGAAGGGAAGAAGGAGGAAGGAAGGACAGAAGGGAGGGAGGAAGGAAGGAGGGGAAGGAGGAAGGAAGGGAGGAGGAAAGGAGGAAGGAAGGAAGGAAGGAAGGAAGGAAGAAGGAAGGAGGAAGGAAGGAAGGAAGGAAGGAGGGAGGGAGGGAAGGAAGGAAGGAAGGGGGAAGGGAGGGAGGGAAGGAGGAAAGAGGGAGGGAGGGAGGGAGGGAGGAGGAGGAAGGAAGGAAGGAAGGAAGGAAGGAAGGGAGGAAGAAAGGAAAAAGGGAGGGAGGGAGGAGGGAAGGAAGAGAGGACAGTAGGGCAGATGGAGAGATGGAGATTGATGGAAGACAGGAAAGGAAGGAAGAAGGGAGGAAGGGGAAGGTGGCAGGGAGGGAGGAGAGGAGGAGGCAGGTGCAGACGCATATGGCGGGATGGGGGAGAGATAGAGAATGGAGGAAAGAAGGAAGACTTGGTTCAGTCCTCCCTCCCTTGGCTGGTGCTCTGCTCCCGAGATGCTACCACTGCAGAGCCGCGAGCCCCCAGGGAGACTGGTTGCTCCTCCCAGGGCTCACTCGGAGGCCCAACGGCAGGAGTCGGGGCGTCCCCTGAGGGGTCTGGGCAGCCTGGGGCAGATGGGAGGCAGACAAACCGCTCTCCTTCCAGGAAGGTGTCGGGAAGGAAGGAGTCGGCAGTGAGAGAGCCAGCTGGGCTCCCTCAGCACTCTGCCGGGGAAGCGTGTGGCCAACAGGACACGCATCTGGAGCTATCTGAAGATGACACCCCATCCCTCCCGGGACGGTGGCTCCGGGCACTGTTGTCCTGGAGGGATGCCCAGGCGAGGGGCTCCAGCCTCTCCTCCAGCGTGCACCCCCCACCTCCCGGGTTCCAGGCGCCCTTCCTGGCCCAGTGCTCAATCATCTCCAGGCCACTAGGGGACAGGGACCCTTCCACAAACCTACAGCTCCTCAAAATGCACTCGGACCTTGCATTCCCTAGCACTGAGTGACCGTCACTCTTTCTCTGAGAACTCTGAGGGACGAACACGGCCCCAAGTGACACAGCCATTGCCCCTCCAAGCTCCCAACAGGAGAGGAGTCCAGGTGACAAGAGCCGCCTGGGGAAGAGCCACAGGGAAGCTGTCTCATGTAGCTGTCCCCTGTCAAGTGCCCTCTGTGTGCCAGGCTCATGTCCAGGCTCCGGGGACCCTGTGATGAGCAATGTCTCTGTCTGTGTGGAACTTACGTATTAGTGAGCACCTTCAAATGAAAGACGAGTAGAAGTAAAATATAATGTCAGTGAATAATAAGCTCTAAGAAGAAAATAAAGCAGGGGGAAACGATGGACAAAATGATGGATGATTTTTGATAAGGTGACCCAGTGACCTCTCTAAACAGTGACATCTGACAGAAAAAACAAACAAACAAACAAACAAAAAAACACCTGAATAAAGTCAGAGAGAAAGCACTGCGAAAATCGGGGGAAGAACTCCACAAGCAAAACAAACAATGGGTGAAAATAGTGAGTGCAAAGGCCCTGGGGTAGAAAGGAGATGGTGCATTCAAGGAGCAGCAGCACATTCCCTGTGGCCAGGACATGGATGGTGAGCAGCGAAGTGGGACAGTATGGGCGTACTTTGTCAGGCATGGTAAGAAATTTGGATTTTGGGGGCGCCTGGGTGGCTCGGCTGGCTAAGCGTCTGACTCTTGGTTTCAGCTCACGTCATGACCTCACCGTGTGTGAGTTCGAGCCCCACGCCAGGCTCTGCGCTGACACCATGGAGCCTGCTTGGGATTCCCTCTCTTTCCCTCTCGTTCTCTGCCCCTGCCCCACTCGCACTGCCTTTCCCTTTCTCTCTCAAAATAAATAAATAAATAAATAAATAAAAATTAAGAAAAGAAAAACATGAAAAGAAATTTGGACTTTATCCTGAGCCATTGGCGGGTTTCGAGCAAGGGAATAACATGATGTGATTTACACTGTATAGGGACCGGGCTGGCTGCCGTGGGGAGAACAGACCGGAGGGGCTGAGAGTGGAGTCAGGGAGACCAGTGGGTGGGGAGGCTGCTGCAGTTGCCCAGGTGAGAGACCGTGTGGCTGGACGCGGGGTGGGAGCCACGGCGAGAAGGGAAGCAAGTAGACCCAGGATGCCTGCCACAGACAGCCAGTGAGACTTGCTGAGTAGACCCCAGGAATAAGGGGACCCAGAGTCCCCCTCGCCAGGGACCCTGGCAGTGCACGGCACCAACTCCCGCACCAGCCGTAGCCGAGCGCTGGGATGCCGTAACCATGTGTCTCTGATGCTCTGACATCTGGGGCCCTACTGGCCCTGGGGAGGCTGCCCCTCCCAGGACTAGCCGATTCCTAAAGAGAGCAGTGACTCCTTCGGGAGCACGTCTTTCACCAATCCAGCGTCCACGCCCGACCCCCTCCTCCTCTGCCAGGCTCTCCCACTCTGGGCCCCTGTCCCCCTGCCCTAATGACCCCAGCGTCAGATACCAGACAACTAGAGACAGCCCCTATACCCCAGGGCCTGCTGTAATGATCCCAACTAGCCAATCCTAAATCTGCGCACTCTGCCTCACCGGCCTTGCCCTCAGCCCGATCGAGGCTCTTGCCCGCGATCTCCCCTGGCTTCCCGTCTCCCCAAGGCCCCGGTGCTTCCCCAAGAGGCCCCGCGTGGCGCGGTGTGCACCTCCCCCTAGGAACCGTGAACAACAGCAGGTGCTTCCTGATCCGCTGGCCTCACCACACTCTCGGGGTCACCTTGGAGCCACTGCCCTCTTCCTGGGGGGCGCGTCATGCCCGCTGAGAACCGGTGTCCCCCTCCTAACTTCTGCCAGAACAGGTGCGTGAGGAGCTGTCACTCATCGGCCAACAAGTGTCTCAGAGCAGAGAAGGAGCGCTCGCAACCCAGCCACTCGTTTCCTACATCCCCGTCAGCCTGGCCCCGGGCTCCCACCGCTGACCCTCCCCCGCCAGGCCTGCACACACAGGGCTCACACTCTCGTGAGCGTGTGTGTGCACAGCACACGCGTGTGGGGGCAACTGCCACCCTGTGACAGAGCCCGGCGTCACAGGATGCGGCTGAAACGCTGTCACACGGAGGGTGCTGGGCTTCCCGGACATGCTTCCAAGGGAAGCCTCTCCTTTCACTTTAAAACAAAGGTAACTTTGATGCAGAAGCTATCTGATACCTGTTCGATCTAAATGCTTTCAGGATACACAGGCATCAGACACTCGCAGGAACCCGAGACCCCGCGTTATCAGCCCAGGCGCTGGGATGATAAAAGGGGAGCGAGGAGGCTTCTTCCCGTCAGCTTGCGACCCGGTGCATGTATTTTTACATGCTTTAGCATGAAAAAAAAAGCCAAGATGCTCAGAGCCAATCAAATTACTTCCCTGTCTCTTTAATAAACAAATCCATGTGCACATTAACAGTGTTGAAAATTCAATTTAAACTCTTTGTCTGTTGCTGCTTACTCTAAAGATGGTCTTTCTTAAACAACAGAACACCAAGGAGTCGTTAGTGCTCTCTCTTCATTACTTCAAAAAACCAATCATTAGACACCAGAGTATATACGTAATTAGAAAATCACTTCCTTTGCAATCCAAGCTAAGTAGTTTACATACTGTAATTACAGGGACAAAATCAATTTTTAATCATTTCCCTGATTGGGCTCATCAGCTCTGTGGGAACATTGTAACCTGCTTGTTGTGCAAAAGCAACATCTGGGCTAAAACAATTACCCTTTGTTTGCTACAATATTCCTTAAATCTTTTTGCTTGCATAAAAAAAATGAAAACATGAAGACAAGATATTTGGATGTCTTTTTGTCCTTGATCAACATATATCCGAAAGTTCTTCTCGTGACGGGAGTTTAATGTTCCCCGGAATTTACGGTTTAACAGTACACATCCAAGGAATGTATTTTTTCAGTGAGATAAAAGTATCTGATTGTTTTAAAGATCCATTCAGCTGCCTAATTGTTCCATAGCTAACACATGGTATTCAAACAACCCACACATTACAAAAGCTCATTTGGGTAATCATGGGCGACTATTATTGCGATGGTTTACACTTTTCTAATACAAATGAATGGATTTTATCAAAATTTAAAAAAAAAAACTAAAAAGCTGAGTATGTGTGAAAAATAGTTGGTATGAATTGGCAAGGCGAGGCTAAGCATTTTGTTCTCTTAATAGGAAATGACCTCATTTACACTGGAGTAATAATTAGTACTGCTTCACTGACAGTTAAGAAAAAAAACTTTCCCAGTATAATAAGGCAGCATCTCCTTTGTTAGGAGATCTACATTGATTATTAACCCTTGCCAAGAAATTCCGAGTTTAACTCTACGTTCCACTGGGCTCCTGCTTGCAGGCAAAAGATAAAAATAGCTGTTTTGGAACCCGTTGCCTCTCACCCAGATTTCCGAAGTTTTGCATCTGAGCTTTTAAGTGACAATCTGAAAGCACTTGGTGTCCCCTTTGAAGACACACGGAAAGCCCCCAGCACCCTACCCCACGGCCACCAGAGCCCCCGTCGGCCCCGGTCAGCCCCAGCTCTCCCCCGGTGGCCCTGGTCCCCATGTCCTTTTGAAGTTTATTGGCTTTGATTTTTGCTTGCGAGTCCCCCAACCTGCAATTAATTCATAGTCAAAACAGCCCTGAGAAGGAGAAAAGAAGGGAAGGGAAAGTGAAGGCAGAGGGAAACTATTCTTGCTGGTGTTTGGGTCCAGGCCGAGGATACAGGACGGAGATGGGAAGGAGCAGCTGGAATTCACACACACACACACACGCACACACTCTTAAGGGATCTGCTGTTCAGTGGCCTAACCACTCCTGAACTCACTGAGAGTGACAGCTAACGTGTACTGAGCACTTACCGCGTGCCAACCAGAGTCCCACATACTGACCTGCACTGTCTCACTCCCTCCTCACAGCACCCAGGGAGGTGACTACTGCTTTGATGTTCGTTCGTTGATGGGAAACTGAGGCACCAGCTGTGCAGTAACTTGCCCAAGGTTAAGAGCCGGTGGGTGGTGAGTGAGAGATCCAGGCCTGAATCCGGGGGGTGTGGGGAGCTGATCCTGTGGCCCGTGCAGAGTGTCCCAGCGCCAGGCAGGCAGCCCCTCCCACCACACAGCCTTGCAGGGTCCGGTCTCTGAGGCAGCCATGCTTGTCCAGTGTCCACTGAGCAGAGACACCCAACAGCCCCCACATCTGTGTCCTCAGGAGCACACACAGACCTTGGCATCAGGTCTCTGCACATGGGGTCCTGTCCCTCACCCCAAAATGGGAAATTCTGACCCAGGGCGAGGCAGAGAAGGAAGGCCCACACACTGTAGGCTAGTATTCTGAGGGCAGGAAGCTCAGACCAGATGCACATGCCTCCCACAAGGCTCAAGACCTGTGTCCCTGTGCACAAGTCCAGGAAGGGGGCACCCAGCTCTGCCCACGGAACGTTTTCTCTGGCAGCCAGGTCCTGGCAGGCTCTCCCGATGTCTTTGCCCAACCTGGCCCCGGGGTCTCCCCCCATCCAGGAGAATGCAGATCCCGTACCAGCCCAAGACTTCATGATACGGCAAATCTGAGACCACTCTGTCCCCCAGAGAGCAAATAACACAAAGAAGGGGGAAAAAAATCCCCCAACTACAAATGCTTTCTAATTTATTACCACATGAATCAATATATTTATCCCCCTACAGAAGAGACTTCATATCATCACCAAATCACAAGGTGTCTATGAAGTAGCTTCTCTTGAAGAAGACATGGGAAATACCTAGAAATCACAAAGTCCCTGTTTCCTCTCTATCTACACTTACTGCAGGTAATGTTCTGTTCAGGTACTCTGCTTAGTGAACGTTGCTGGAATATTCAGCCATCACACAAAGCTGCACTGTCCAGTCTGATACCCACTGACCACATGTGGCCACTGAACACCTGCCAAGTGCCAGTCCACACTGGGATGAGCCCTAAGTGTAACGGGAGACGTCATGTGGGGAAGAATGTAAAATGTTTCCTTTACATTCTTGATACTTTGTACCTACTGAAATGAATATTCTGGATACATTAAAAATACAGTCTTAAAATCAACTTCACCTGTTCCTTTCAACACTTTTTAATGTGGCTACTAGAAATTTAAAACTGTACGCATGGTTTGCATTTGTAACTTGTTTTCTGAAGCAGGTTGTTAAGAGAAAATGTATCATCATCAACACCACTGGAAATGTGGGTTCCAGGGATAATCTCTGAAGTCAAAATGAAAGTTCTACAAGTTTTTTTTTAATGTATTTCTGAGAGAGAGAGAGAGAGAGAGAGAGAGAGAGAGAGAGAGAGAGAGTGCAGGAGAGGGGCAGAGAGAGAGGAAGGCACAGAATCTGAAGCAGGCTCCAGGCTCGGAGCTGTTGACAGAGAGCTCGATGCGGGGCCTGAGCTGAAGTCAGACGCTTAACTGACTAAGCCACTCAGGTGCCCCAAAAGTTGTACAAGTTTTAACTGAACCACTATGGGATCTCCTCGACAGATGTTGCTTTTTTCAGTTCATTTACTTTTATCTGTACAAAATTGGTTATTCAAGTAATAATATGCTCACTTCTAGAAAATCTGGAACATGCATGAAATTACAAAGAAGAAAACAATAATAATCCATAGTTCTATCAGCTGGTGTGATTGCTTTGATATTTTGGTACATTTCTTCCTATTCTTTGCTGCGTGCACGCGCGCGCGTGCGCGTGTGTGTGTGTGTGCACGTACGTGCACACATGTGTAAGTTTATAAACACAGCTGAGAACACATTGCATGTGCATCCCTGACTTCACATGTCCTAAAACTTCAGGTCTCAAGTGTAAGTAGACACCATTTGGCCATGTGAGAACACAGGTCACTGGCCGAGGTGGCTGAGTATTACACAGGTATTACAAAGGGAAAGCATTAAGAGAGGAAAAAGATAAGCCACATGCTGGGAGAAAAATCTTAGCTGAAGACTGGTGTCCAAAATATACAAAGAACTCTTAAAACTCAACAACAAGTAACAAAGCAGCCCAGTTAAAAATGGGCAAAAAATCTAGGGGTGCCTGAGTGGCTCCGTCAGTCGAGCGTCTGACTTCAGGTCAGGTCACGATCTCACAGTTCGTGGGTTCCAGCCCTGTGTCAGGCTCTGTGCTGATGGCTCAGAGCCTGGAGCCTGCTTGGATTCTGTGTCTCCCTCTCTCTCTGCTCCTCCCCCTGCTTGCTCTCTTTCTCCTCTCTCTCTCTCTCAAAAATAAATAAATGTAAAAAACTAGTTTTAAATAAAAAACAAAAATAAATAAAAATTAAAAAGGGGCAAAAAAATCTAGACGCCTCACCCATGGAGATGTACACATGGCAAGTAAGCACAGGAGAGGATGCTCGACGTCGTGGGTCATTGAGGGAATGCAAATTCAAGCAATGCACTACACACCTATTAAAACGACGGAAATCCAGAACACCGACACCACCAAATGCTGGCAAAGGCAAGGAACAACAGGAACCCTCACCCACCAGTGGCAGGGATGCAAAGTGGCACAGCCACTTTGGAAGACGGCTTGGCAGTTCCTTACAAAACTAAACACACTCTTCCCGCACAACAACCCACCAATCACACTCCTTGGTATTTGCCCAGAAGACCTGAAAACCTACGCCCACACAAAAACCTGCACACGGATGTTTACAGCCAGCTTTCCCCATGATGGCCAAAACTTGGAAGCAACCAGGATGCCTCTCAATGACAGAATGGACACACGGCGGCACATCCAGACAATGAAATAGTGCTCGACCATAGAAAGTGATGAGCTATCGAGCCACGACATGATAGGACAGAACCATACATAGATATCACTAAGTGAGAGAAGCCAATATTAAAAGACAATATACCATGTGATTCCAACTCTGTGACATTCTAGAAAAGGCAAGAGGAGACAGTAAAAAGCTCTGTGGTTGCCAAGAGGCGAGGGGGAGGGAGAGAAAAATAGGTAGAGCCCAGGGGATGTTCAGGGCAGAGGAACGATTCTGTACGAAACCCTAGTGGTAGGTACCTGTCATGATGCCGTCGCCCAGCCCCACAGATTGTACGACACAAAAAGTGATCTTTTAATGTAAACAATGGACTTTAGTTAATGTTGGCCCATCGATTATAACAAACGTAGTGCACTAACATAAATGTTAGTAACAGGGAAAACGTAGGTGAGGGATGTGGGGACTGTACTATCCACTCAAGTTTTCCATATACCTAGCACTACTCTAAAACACAAAGCCTATTAATTTAAAAAGAATACAGGTAACAGGGAAGGAGCAGCTTTGAGGAAGCCTGGCAAACTCCTCTCTCCGAGCTGCAGTATGTTTCCACTTCTGCAGACCCGGAACTCTCTCCAGGGTCTAGAGACTTAGACTCCTTCAGAAGCCCTCTGGCCACCACTTCTCTGATGAGTTGATGTCCAAACACCTCCCAGAAAGTCTGCACAAGGCTGTTATTTAACAAGTACGCTTAGAACTCGTCACAGATCCCCATGGCGGGACACCTCACTCAGCCCATTCCTTACTTCTATGCAGGTTTGACTTGTAATTTTTAAATTTTTTAAGGCTT
This sequence comes from Lynx canadensis, assembly GCF_007474595.2. NCBI lineage: Eukaryota > Metazoa > Chordata > Mammalia > Carnivora > Felidae > Lynx > Lynx canadensis. Next base: position 39,453,250 of record NC_044317.1, on the reverse strand, counting down.
ATTTTTGACAGAGAGGGAGAGAGAACGCACACGTGGGGGGAGGGGCAGAGAGCGAGGGAGACAGAATCCCAAGCAGGCTCCACGCTGTCAGCACAGAGCCCGACACGGGGCTCGAACCCACAAACCGCAAGACCATGCCTTGAGCCGAAGTCAGACGCTGAACCAACTGAGCCACCCAGGCGCCCCATGCAGGTTTTTATTGTTGTTCTTGTTGACGAATTTTGCAAAATGAACTGGCATGTGGCTCCAGGGCAGAGTCGAGGCCAGGTCTCCACCTGCTTCTCAGGACACATCTCAGAGCAAGGGAAAGGATCTCCCGAAACTATGCCCACTCTTCAGGCGGGATATCCCCCCCAAAGCTCCATCCTTGTTTCTTGCTTCTCCAACACAGAAACTCCAACGCCTCGGAGAGTACTGGTACGAATGGGACCCCAGACAGGGCTCAAAGTGACACCGGCCACCTCTCCAGCTGGAGCCCAGCAGGAACGGGGACAGTGTTGGGAATGTTACAGGAGGATGTGGATTTTTCTTCATTCCTCACTCTGGGCATAAGATGCCATCAAAATGCTGCTGCCCTCTTGAACAGTCACCTCTAAATCCATACTAAGTTTGCTCCAGCTACTGGTTAATGCCGGAGGAGGAGGCCGGGAAGGGGAGTCAAGGGCGGACTGATTCAGGGGCCAAGTAAAAATAGTTCACACTGTTTTCCTGCGATTCCTACAGTAACAAGAAGAAACAGTAACCACCAAAAGCCATGGGCCTCAAGTATCCCTCATTCTACAGAAAAAAAAAAAAAAAAGCACAGATGACAGATGGAAAATAATAGGGAAATCCTTCAGGAACATGCACTCTGAGGGCAGAACCCACTGCAGGACATATAAACACAGGGGGAGAGAGACGCCCCCCGAAAGGTCTGATCTTTTCCTAGCCCGGCCTATTCAGCAGCCAGTGGCGGGTCCCCCGCTGTGTGTCTCATGGTAAAGATCCAACTCCAGAAAATTCAAACCTAACAATTGACAGAAAAGAAAAAAAAAAAAAAGTCCCTTCCCTCTCATCTTCCAAGATTTTCCATTTTGGTAAAGATTTTGTAAACATTCTTAGAAAGAGTATAGTCTCCCTCCTCTGCCCACAGGTAACAAGGGATGGCAGATGTTTCAGAAACAGCACATTATAAAAAAAAAAATCCAATGTCACTAAAACCAGAATGGAAAATGTTTTATACATTAACAAACATTGTAATGAATTTGCACAACCTTAACCGACTGTATACCCAGCATAATGAAACGGTCTCCATCCTTTCAAATAAAAAATTACGTATTCTAGCGCATTGCTTTAGAAAAGCATTGTTCTTAAAAAAAAATAAAAAAACCTGCATTTTCCCAGCTACCATGTAATTTGTGAGATGCATTTTTAAATGTTCTGCAACAGCAGCGGCTGCATCAGTCAGATGATACCGATAGATAATTCACCAAACCGTCACATGATCTTCCATCAGTCCAAAAGACGCGAATATATTGCCACAAGCTTTGGGAATAATGGGTGCACCTGTTTACGGTGTCACCTCTGTTTGCTAATTGTCTCCTTGAGCTACATTTTACTTCTAATGCATTTATTTTTGACAGGCAGTGTCTATTTAGAAATCACATTACTTCAAGTGCAATTGTTCTTTTGTCTATCAAGTAAATGAAGTGTTGTTATACAGATTTCAGGTTCTGATTAGTAAAGTATCAGAGCCCCAAAAAGGTCAATCAGTTATTTACCTGAGGTAATAGAAGGATGACAGACATCTTGAATATTCTCCAGCTCATGCTATAGGCAATTTCATGATAATTACTCAACTCAGTGTAACTTAAATATATAGTTCGGGGGTGCGGAGGCTAAAAAGGCACACGCAGAGCGCGTGTCGCGAGACTGGTGTCCGTGCAAAACGGTAGGCAGTTGGGTCTTGTGTTTACATGCACGGGTATCACCAAATCAAATATGCAGTCCCTAGAAATGCAAACAAGTGTGCCAAACGAGTGGGTGGGTGGCTGGGTGTATCTAGCTACTGTCTTGAATGAATTCTCCCATTAAAATAGATATTTTTAAACCGTCTTCAAATCCTCTGACGCTTCAGGTCTGATCTGATGAATTAGTTCAGATCAGTATGAAGGTAGTTACAAATGGAAACAAACAACAACAACAACAACAACAACAACAACAACAACAACTGAGAACAACTATGGAAACATAAACGGAACTGTCTGTGAAGGCCAGAACCTTCTAGGACCAGGATTGCCTTGGACTTCCCCTCTAGAGGCACACAGAGCCAGCTGCCTCCACGGACGGCCCTGTGAAGGCCAAGCCAGCGGACTCGCCAGTGGTCTATGGCATCTAAATGTGTACGAGGAGAGGCCGGGGACCGACTTCCCATGAGTGCAAGTGAGAAGCCATGAACGGACTCAGGTTAAACAACCAGAAGGCGTCCCTGTTGGAAGGAAGAGTATAACCTGAGTGCCAGCTTGTTTCCTGGTGTTCACATCCAAACGTCTACGTCTCAAGTACCCTCGAATTATTCCTATAGGTCATCATCCACCTGACTTTCTGCCTCAAAAGCAACCCAAACATGAATCATAAAGACAGTTCTATGTTTAGGAGTCTCTTGTCTCCTAAGTGGATCACCTACAATTTCTTTTTTATTCCTCCTGATCTCTGTAACCATGAGTTGCAGGATTCTCTCTCCCTCCCTGCCTGTGCTAACCCCGCTCCTTGTCTGACGCCATTAAACCATCCCCAGCGTCGCCTCTGGCTGAGCACCAGGCCCACGGCCACTGTGCCCACCGGGCCTTGCACTCGTGGAGCCTCTCACTGCGTCGTGGTGCTCAACGCGCCCCTCTCCCGACACCCACCTTGTGCAGGCCTGTGCAAGGTGGCCACCCCAGGCTTCAGGAGAATTCCAAAGACCACCGCTACTCCATACACTTGCCAAAAGAAAGAGACAGGAAAAGCCACGCTCCCCTTAAGTCACATTCTAAATTGGCTCCCTGGAGCATTCCCTACCTTGTTCACTAAAGACTGTGTGTGTTTCCTCAGTGTTTAGCATATGCGATGTAACCTGAGCAGGACTCGCAGTGTACCACTAGTTGTTCTCCAAAGTGTTTTCCCATCAGGACCATAATTATATGCAAACTACTCAGAACCATTCGCAAACATGTTCTAAGCGTTCACTAGGATTATTCTGCCACCTGAAAGGAGGAAAGAGGGGGAGTCACATGAACCCTTCCTTGGGGACCCCAAGGCCAGTGAGACGGGGGAGCCCTAATGCACTGAACCACAGACTATCCTCAAGAAGCAAAACCTCCGCGACATTTTCTCCTGGAGCGACGAGGAATGTCCTTTTCATTCTGCAATTTATTTCAACTCTAAGTACTCTAATCATGGGAAGTACTTTTTGCTTTTTAAACAGCCTGCTTGTTTTCACAGGTCAAGAGCATAAATAAAACAGTCAAGTTGGAAACTTGGAAAGCTCGTTTGCAGGAGAAGGAAGTCGTTATAGATCGTCCATTTGCTCAGACACCAGGCGGCTCTCAGGAGGCAGCTTAGCCGTGTGTGAAAGCCAGACCCCTCGATGGCCAGCACTTTCTGGCGGGGTCGAGAGGCACCCTGTCCTCTTATCTAGGGGGAATTCGTCTTGCAGAAAAACTGAGAAGTTGCCAGAACTGTGCAGGGTCGATACTGTAAGGTTCTAACACAGGTTAACCTCCAAGCCAAAGATTAAATCACGGTAGGCTGAGCGGTGGACCGATACCAGGGGCCGCAGATGCATGTCTAAGCTGTGCCTGGGTCGCCTGAAATGTAAGTATCCTGAAGTGCTGGCCATGAAATGTACTCATGTCACCACTAAAGGGGCTCCCGATGAATGAAATTGAGTGCCTATCAATTGCAATACAGGACCCAAACCCTAGTAGATCATTTCTCAATTGCAGAGAATCTCAGGAAAATGAGATGCCTTGAAACCAACATATCTAAGATGGTTTATATCTTTATGGAAGGAAGGAAGAGAGGTAGGAAGGAAGGAAGGAAGGGGGGGAGGGAGGGAAGAAGGAAGAGGGAGGGAGGGAAGAAGGGAGGAAGGAGAAAGAAGGAAGAGGGAGGGAGGAAGAGAGGGAGGAAGGGGAAAAACCACTATCCATTTTTCCACATGAGACATCACATAGGTGCACCTACCATGAGGAGCATAGACCATAAACACATAAATTGTGTTCACTTGTAGATCACACACACACACACACACACACACACACACACACACACAATTACTGATGAGGCTGATGAAGAAAACAAGACTCACGCATGAAGCACCATAAAAACTCACTGTCAATACCAGGGCCATTGGAGCAGATAGGACTAGAGTAAGGGTCTACTGGAGGGAAAAAATCCTGGGACAGCTTCAAGATATGGTGATTACTTCCTGCGTCTGAATGAAGACAGAAAGAACGTCATGGCATATTTGGGGCAATACCAAGGAGGTGTGGGGGGAGGGGGTCCCTGCCGCCACACTGCCAGGCAGAGAACAAACCAAAAGGGCAGGTCTCGTGGCAGCTAAAGACCACAATCGGCCACCAGGCCACATTTTTATTGCTACCTTCGCTTCTATTTTTTTTTTCTTTATTCTGCATGTGCTAGAAGAGTCCCCACCCCCTCCCTTTCTTTTTATCAAACATTCCTAATGTAGTGATAAAATGAGGAAGAATGAAAGATTATTATAAAACAGGACTTTTATGGCTAGCGTCTATGGAACAGTCACACTGTTACATATATTTTCTCTAAGTAATCAGGAATGTATTGGTATTTTGAAATTATGTATCTCTAATAACACAAAAGTACTTAAGAACAGAAATAGACAGTAATGGAAAATGCAGTGAACTGTTGACAACATATAGAATTTCTGAAAATAATTTGCAGAGAACAGCACAGCAGATGAGTCAAAATTTTCACAAAAATATTTCTTGCCTCCGATAGTCCAATGTAATTCATTTTCTATCTCTGTTCATTAATCATTGTTAAAATTAGTGATCCATTTCTTCCACTCTGCCATCTGCACTCAGCTTCGTAACAAACATGACACCTTCCTGCATAATAAAACCTGACAACTACTAGGATGCATTTCCAAATAGCTTTCTGCATATTTGCACCTCTATAACGGATTCCGTTGTCAGACAAAAGTGGATTATTTAACCAGAGTTCTTTCTTTATCAATTCTGAACACAGACGTGTGCGAGTGTGTATGTGTGTGTGAAAATACGATCAAGAAAAATCCGTTAATTTTAATGAAAATGAACTTGTCCTTCCTTAAGTAGAAGGTATTTTAAATCCAGGTATATGCCAGCCAAGATCGCTCACCAGGAGCACGGCTGGGAGTACTGTGCTTGATATATAAAGTTTACGTAAATAATGTGTGGTTTCATCTTATAAACTTTTCTAATAAAAATGATCTTGACATTCCAACCTCCTTTAAAAAAAATTTCATTTTAATATCCTGCTTTATTTTGTTTTTCAGTCTTTGATCACAGAATTTCAAATAAATACTTTTAGGGAAAGACAAAACAATCAAGGAGCAGGGAGATACAGACGAGAACACCAATGAATAATTAAACACATGCCAGGCATTCCCTTGGGGAAGCCACCACTGGGTCCAAACCGCAGGGAAGCTTCTTGGTCCTCCTGGATGGCATGCCATGTGGTGCCAATCAGTCTGACGGTGATGAGGGCAGAGATGAATAGCTACACATCGGGACCTTGTCTTTACCCTTTGACAGAGCAGCCTGGTAGGAAGAAAATCTGTGGGCTTCCAAGAAAAGACTGTGCACTTGAATGGCAGAGCAGCCCTGCCTCCCTGCACAGCCAGCCCGGGCTGAGTCGGGAGCGGAGGAGGTGATACCAGGGAGGCCCAAGGTAAACAAAGGCGACCTGTATTCCTTCACTCTTTCTGCCCCCTCGCTGCACCTCCTCTGAATATGGGAGCCCTCACTAGCGACTCCCCAGTCCTCGAGAAACACGTTCCCAAGCCGTCCTGCTCCCCCCCTGCATGCATCCCCCAGCACCTGCCCAACTCCATGCCAGGGAAGACCGGGGGCTGTACGAAGGTGCCTCGACACTGGATCGGCCCCAGAGTTGCTCGCCACATGGCAGGAGAGACAAGACGCGTGCAGATGTCTCGAAACCAGGACAGTGACGGGCGCCGTGACAAGGGAGAACTGCACAGGGGAACTTCATCCTGACCGGCCACAGGTGGGGGCTGGAAGAATACCCGGGGGAGGCTGCAGACACAAAGTGGCACCCGAGCGGATCAAGACGTCAATAAGAAAGTCGAAGGGGAATAGGATCCTGGCCGCGGCAGACGCACGGGCTGGTGGCGGGGCAGCACCGGGGCGCCTGGGGAATGTTCGCACTGCGCCGAGGGCCTAAGTGATGCAAGGCTGCAGTGGCCGGTCCCACCTCCGAGGGATAGAGACACAGGCACGGGCACAAGGGGGAGGCTGCAGAGGTAGCAGTCTGAAGGTGCAGACAACAAGTCACGTGCAAAGAAAGCCAAACACAGCAGCACCAAGAACACACAGCCTTACGATAAATTGTACTTTCTTTGAAATTGAGGGAATGGCTGTTTAATGACTGTTGGTCAATGAATCTGCCTCTCTCTGTCTCTCTGTGTCTTTGTGTGTGTGTGTGTGTGTGTGTGTGTCTCACACACACACACACACACACACACACACACACGCCTATTGACAGAGCAGAACTTTTTGTTTAATCCCTCTGGTTTATCTTTCTCTGTCCTCGCAGCCTGGTGTGGAGCTTGGAGCGGATCCCCTAACTAAGCCTGATTAGAATGAGAACAGTCAAAAGACAAACTTTGCAAAAATCAAGGTTTAAAATAGAAATAGCAACTGACCCTCAGCTGCACTGCTGCCGGCTGGGACAGTGACAATAGCGACTCTTTTGTTAAACTTTCCTGTGAGACGTGCTCACCAGACGGGGGTGGGTGTGTGTGTCTGTCTGTCTCATATATGAGGGAGTGGGAGAAAGGTTTTAAAATAGCCACGGCTTAAAAAAAATTAATCGCAAATTACCATTCACCCCTTAGCAGCCAAAATGTCTGCTGATTCATTTAACATATACAAAATCCAAAGCTTCCCTATAAATATTTCAGAACTTGAAACCTCCCATTTTGTCCCTGGCCCTGAACAATAACACGCGCACACACAGACACACACACACGCGCGCGCGCACACACGTACGTGCGGGGGTGGGGGGTGCAGGGGAGGGTAAGGGAGGGTGTGAAACCCCCTCCCCCAGGCATTGTCTTCCAGCCCCCGGCTCCTGTAGCCTGGAGTTTCCTCTTCCCTTCACATGCCTGCATCCTGACACATTCAATTTCAGGTTATCAGCACATCTGAATTATAGAATACTGATGGGGATAGAGGGCAGGCCTCTCCGGGCTGATTAGCACCATTTAAGAAAGCTTTCGCCAGCCGGCTTCATTGGCTGGGAGCGCCACCATGGTGGGTGGCCTTTCTGTATTAGAAGTCAACATGAAGCTGTCTCGTTTGAATTAAATACGGACAAAAAGAAAGATCTGATTATGCTTATTCATAGCTAACCTTTCAAGTTCACCAGGCTGCCAAACTTGGAAGTAAAAACTGAAAGTTTCTGTCCTGTGTTTCTGGATTGTTGGCTATTCTTATTTTCTCCTGCAGTTTCCCAGTGAGTCTGAATCCTGTGCGTGTGTGCGTGTGTGTGTGTGTGTGTGTGTGTGTGTGTGTAAATTTCTGCCTAGCCCACTCTGCAGAGTTTCTTTCTAAAAAGATGCCTCAGTAAGGATTCAGGGAAAAGCTTTTAACTTAGAGACAGACAACAATGGAAAGTCAAAGTCTGATTTTAATCCATAATTATATGAAAATAAACACACGCACACACACAAATTTGGCTATAGGAGACTTCTTGCAACAGAGTGAGTAGCTGAAAATTTGATTAGCACAAATAAATTTCTGACATGGGGCTGAGTGGCGCAGTGATTCAGAAAAGACCTAAACGTACAGAAAACTGGAATCACTGAATTGAGAATAATACCCTCATTCATGGTAGCGTTTACCTTTATATCTTCACTTTCACAGATACGCACACACCCCATTATTTTTAATTCCCCTCCTTCCTCAGCATGGGCAACTCCTTCAACACCGAGTTAATAAAAGGAGCGGGGAGTCTCGGGGAGTTCCCGGGGTGGGGGGGCGGGGGGCCCACGGCGGACTCCACGGGAGGTGGTACCAGAGTGTGGGTGACGGCCAGGGGCAGGCACCAGCTGGGCTTCTGTCCCGGGGCCAGGCTCTCAGACAGGAAACGCACGCAGTAAATGCCTTCTGGAACGGTAAAGCCGCGGACCACCTCTGGCACCCCTATAACCCACCGGCTCTGGTTCCATTCACTTCAGTGTGACGTACGTTTATTGAGCATGTCCTGTGTGCCACTCACAGTGCTACATCCTGAGTTTCACAAAGGAAATGCCACATGCTCCGCACACACCACCCTCCTCCCCATCTCCTCCTTCCTCCACCCTGCTCTGCCCATCTACAGGCCACGGGGATGTTCTCCCACGTACCTGTCCACCTTGCGGGGTCACCTGACAGGGTGGCCCGGCCCACCTCCCTTGGCAGGTCATTCCCACAGGGCCGGTCAGCCCCTCGAGGACGGAAACCACGACCCATCCTCCCTGGAGTCCCCCCATAAAGTCTCGAATAGAGAATCAACCAACCCCAGCCAGCCATCCGGACGCAGGAAAGGGGGCAGACTGTGCGCACGGCAGTCGGGGCAGACTGTGCGCATGGCAGTCAGGGCAGAGTTGGGCAGTCACCTCCCCGAGGCTCCCACCACGTGCCCACCAGTGCAGGGAAGTGGCACCCCAGCCACCCTGGGCCCCTCTGAGCACCACCCGCAACGAGACACATCCAGTCCCTGGCCGAGCTGCATCTCCAAGACCGCCACCACCGCGGAGCCCCCCGCCCCAGGCAGCGCAGGGCTGGCAAAGAAGCACGAGGGTCCCTGCTGCTCATTCCCACGGGGCCCCTGGCCCACAGCCCTGAAACACTAAACACAAAACACAGCCAATCGCGAGGCACCCGGAAGGGTGTCCCGGTGGCCCCTGAGTCAACACGAGGCCTATACTTCGACCCCGTGTCTGCCCAAAGCGACCCTGCACGAGTGTCTCTGTCATTGTGAACCCTCGGGAAAACCCGGTGGCACAGCTGGAGGACTGCCGCTTTCCCAGCGGCCCTCACGGACCTCTGTCCTGGGCAGCCACGGTGGCAAACAGGCAGCCAGGCTCAGCCCTGTCCCCGGGGCTCTCTCTGCTGAAGGAGGAGGGGTGCTGGGCTCAGCGCTCTTATTTGTGTGTTGCGGGCTGGTAGAGTTTTTCTTTGTGAAACACCCCTGTCACCACCTAAATAAACCAAACCCACGTTTCTGAAAGGGGTGAACTACATTTCTCGTTGCTAGCTTTGAACCTGCAGACCTCCCACCGTGCCAGTAATTGCATTGCCGACCAGACGCAGAAGTGCACCCACAAGCAGCATGAAACGCCAGGGGTGGGTGGGTGGGTGCCAATACAACATGCACCCAGGATGTGCCTGGCACGCACCTGCCTCCCTGAGCCCCGGCCCTCCCCTGGGTGGCGGGCAGCCCAGGGGGGTCAGTGAGCACTCGCCACCTTTGCTCCTGGCAGCTGTCCCCACACTGCGGTGACAGACCCCCTTCACGGTTTTTGCCGTGTCTCGTGCCACCTGGACTGTTATGTACTTAATACTTCTCTTTAAATTAACTTTAAATCAACGGACTTTTTTTTTTTTTTAACTTAGCCTCACCTTAAGCAATAACATCTGTGAAATCACAGCTAGGATGTGCTGGTTATATTTTTCTAATAGGTCTTAAAATACCCAACTGTTAAAACGTTAAATGTACGTACCATCTAAAATAGTCTCATGGAGTGCAAGCCACATTTGGAGAGGCTTCAGGAAGCACAGCCTGACTGGGGGGTAAACAGAGGGGCGGAAGCCTGAGGTGGCACGGGGCCACGCGGGGTCTGTCTCTTGTCCGTCTCCAGAGCCTGGCTCGTCTGTGGGCACCGAGGGCAGGGCTGCCCAGCTCCCATGCCCCGCTCCCTTGGGAGCCTGGGGCTTCTCGATTCACTAGAGACCCTGCGTAAAGTGTGGCCTGGCTGGTGGTTGGGGTGTGATTTCCTAACAAAAACCCTCACCCTGTCACTTTCCAACCTAGAGAAGGACCCTCAAGAGTAACAGTGAGTGTCCAACGAATTTCCTTCTGAGTCTGTCCAAAACTCACCACCAGGGGTTTATCTTCACTGCCAAGAAAGCTCTCCTGGAGAAAAGCAAACAGCCCGCACAACAGTACAGCTGGCCTTGTGCTTGGACCACTGGCCGGCCTCCTCCCAGCACCTCACGATGATCACACAACTGTGACTCTTCCGTCCAAAAAACCTGCCAACGGAGGCTTTGCGGCAAGGAGGTGGCAGACGATTACCCCAGCCGGCAAAGTCTAAACACAGACTTGAGCGACTCCACGGAATCTTTCCTGGGCATGAGCAACGGCCGTGCTCCTCCCCAACCTGGACAGGAAAACACCCAACGCCCCACGTGGGTGGGGCAGACATTTTACTGCCACTGACTCGTAGCAGTAAGGATGGATGGAACCCTTCCGAATTCCTGTTCAAAATAAATGTATTTACGACAACTGAGTCACTGGTACATGTTCAATACCCTAACGATCAAATGGCGAGCTGCCGAAAAAAGTAAAGTAAGTAAACTCTAAAAAAGGAAAAGGTGAGGGCTCCTGGGTGGGTCAGTTGGTTACACGTCCGACTCGTGATCTCGGCTCAGGTCACGATCTCATGGTTTGTGGGTTCAAGCCCCACGTCGGGCTCCGCACCGACAGTGTGGAGCCTGCTGGGAATTCTCTCTCCCTCTCTCTCTGTTCCTACCCCACTTGTGCTCAATCTGTCTCTAAAAATAAATAACAAAACAAAAAAAATGTTTTTTAAAGGCAAATGTGAAAAGTATCTAATGACCATCATCTTTCCTTTTATAGTTTAACCAAACAATTCAGCCAATAACACAGCTTCTTGGATCTAAAGGCTTGTGGTGCAGACTCTGGGGAAAGTTCCAGAGTATACACATGACAGGGGTACACTTCCGGTCTTGGAAAAGCCATTCCCGTACTACATGTCCTAAAGCAGTGGTGCTCACACTTTAGCTGCATCCGAATCTCTTGGAAGACCTCAAAACTCAGACTGCGGGGCCCCACCCACAAAGTTGCTGATGCCATGGGTCTGGGATGGGTCCTGAGAATCTGCATTTCTTCTTTTTGTATATAAAAATTTACATATATATTTTTTTTAAGTTTATTTATTTATTTTGAGAGACAGAGAGAGTGAGAGAGATCAGCACGGAGCCTGATACAGGGCTCGAATTCATGAACCATGAGATCATGACCCAAGCCGACACCAAGAGCCGATCACTTAACCAACTGAGCGACCCAGGTGCCCCGGAAATCTGCATTTCTAACAAGCTCCCAGGTGATGCCAAGGCTGTTGATCCAAGACCACACTCGGATAATCACCGCCCTAGGCAATCTCGGGACCCTGCTGCGGCATTGTTTTTGTAAGGAAAAGACCGCGCCCCGCTCCCCAATACACCACGTTGAAAATCTGAAATTTCTGATCACCAGAAGAGTGTGAGGTCTTTTCTCTTTAAGGTGTAATCACCCATATATGAAAGCATCAGAATATAAATGATGCAGAAAAAGCAAAGACATCGGATGCCTGTTCCTTTTCCAGGCAAAATCACCACCACCACCACCACCACCCTGCAAAAAATAAAATGAAATAAAGCAGAGCTTGAGTAGTTACAAGATTCTTTCAGAGTTACACCCAGAAATAACATAGGTTTCAGGTCACTGGCCTGTCTTTAAACAAATTACCAGAAACCTATAATATTTTTAATGGTATACTTATTCCAGGGTGACAGTAAAAAAATAAAACATTTTAAGTTACTATAAATGACCTATGTACAAAAGTCCTAGCAATAGAAAAATATATAGATGGTGCCAGTCTATTGGGAAGACTGATGAGGAATGATGGTAACCCCGCCATCGTACTTTCAACTGGATGTGTATGTATTTTGCCAGAAAGACCCCTAGAAACACACCTCACCCCTCCTCCCAAAGGAACCGTCAGGATCCTGGGCTGTATCTGGTTATCGGGGACACTTGCTCCTCAGTGAGACGAGGAGGAGGAGGGAGCTGGTTTTGGTTTTAAAGCCCTTCTGTCACAGAGTCCCTGGAAGTGGCTTGAAAGTGAGTTGGGTTTGTAAGGTGGGTGGGTGACACGGTCGTGTTTCTCCTATTTGCAGCCACCAGTGACGTTCCCATGGCTGACAACTTCCAGATAACCCAAAAAATGGCCAAACTCCTTACTCGCTGACATGATATTCATGGTGTTTATATATATATACACATATACACATGGCGCACCTATACGTGTGAGGACTACAGAGAAGATGGGGAAGGAGACTGGAGGTAAAGGAGGACGAGCCACACTCAACAGCAGAAAGGGACTGTGACCGCTCCTTGGTTCTGAGAGGGTCCAGGGACACTCACTCTGTACGCTCGACCTCATCCAGGTCAAAGACGGCATCCTGGAAATGACGTTCACCTAACTTCAGTCTTCTGGGCTCCAGAGTTTGAACAAAGAAGACACAGGCCCAGCGCTGACTCGGAGCGAGCACCCCCTCCACGCACATGGCGGATGGATGTGCCCAGTGCAGCCTCGGCTAGCTGACCATACGCTAGCCTCGCAGTAACCACCTTCCCTCCCCACGAATCTTAGCCCCTCCTGGGAGACAGGCCAGCAACTGCATCAGGGCCCAGGGTATTCTCCAGCACCATGCTGTTTAGTTCTCGGCTGTAAACACAGTCAACCTAAAGCCGGTCAGCTGCTGGCCACATGGTGGTAATGAGCCCAAGAGCCCGGAGTTCACAATTATTTCAGATTTACTCTCTTCCTGATCTTTCATTTTATCAGCAAAACATCCTCTTGGCCATGGGTATTCAGCTCAAACCTAAGATGAAGAGAAACGCAAGAAGAGTCCGCAAAAGGCATGGCGTATGAAAGGAAAATATTCAGACCTCAGCCTTGGCCTTGACCTTTTACTGTCTTTTAACATTAAACATTTGCCCCACCTTCGAAAAGATAAATGTGGCTTTTGATGACAGCCAATGTTATCTGAGGATTAAAATAGCCCTCTTGCAGTGCTCAACATTAAAGTCTTCCGCATTTGCAAAATTGCAAACAGATGCAACTCAAGTACCTGCAAATAATCTGCCAAGACCAATTTCAAAAGGGAGATTTCAAAATATGTGGAAGTCATTAGGACATGTATTATTTTTGCAATGAATAGGCGCCAGGAGTGTCTCAAGGAGCAGATGGGTGCTACTTTGTTTATAAAAGATCAACAGAATATTCGGCTGTAAATGAAGACATATAAGCTATATGAAACAATTATGGTAAAATGGCGAACATTTCAAAGCTAATTGTAATGGTCTTTTAAGATCTGAATTCCTCATTTCTTACTGCATGCTAAAATATCATTTTAGTTTTGGGTCTTGATTGATATAATTACCAAAATGACAGAAAATTAAAGTAAATGCTGTCAGTTTTACTGTTGTAAATGTTGTCACTTTATCACTTGTTTACAGTGGCACCAATACTGATAAATGAATATTTTTCAACATGAATAAAAAATGTGACCTCCGTCTCCCGGAAATCTTCAAAAAGGACGGCCCCAAACGTGAAGAACCCAAGCAGACAGAGTGAACCTCAAACTGCATTATAACAGAACTCCAAATCGCCTCTCTCTCACACATGCCCAGCTTCAGAGAGCTCCTGTTGCTAATAAAAATCCCCACAGTATCACAGAGGAAAAACAGAGCCAGTAAACATTCGCCCTCACCCAGGTCTCTCTGCATGCCTGTGTCACCGCCCAAGCCGGACTGAGTTAAGCCCCTATTCTATTTTCCTGTTTTATATTGGTAATCATGTGAATTAGATAATTACTCATGGAAAATGTGATTAAACATACGTCGCTATTGCCAATACCGAATCATGAAGAAAGGGCATTTCTGCGAATTGCTTTTAACATAAATAGCAAACTGGGCTCGTAAAAAATGTCCAATTAAGCCAATACCTAATGATAGATGGGCTGGTCCTATAACTTGCGAAGATGCAAATCGGATGCAGGAAAAATGAGGACTCGTGTGAGGCATCCGGGATCTCCATTCCCGCACAAAAGACTTCTTTGCCTGGGATGCTTTCAAAAATCTCACTAACTCCTCCAAAGTTGAGACTCCTCTCTTTCCCTTTCCCTACAATCAACTTTCCGGGGGCCTGAAATTCCGTGTGCTGCGGCAACACGCTCGCCACATGTGTAAGCTGGGGAGCGAGGAAGGAAGGAGAAGAGAAACAGGCATGGGCTGGAGACACGGGGCTGGAAGGGGGAGCTCAGAGGCGGCTGCCCCAGAAGGAAGCAGGGCAACGGAGGCCACGACCAGCTGGCCGGCCCGGGGAGGCTCCCGCCCTCTCCCTGGGGCCAGTGTCTCCTCTTGATCCCAATCTCACACCCCCGCCCGCCCCCCAGCGAGGAGGCCACGGCCAGGGAGGCTGCCGCTGGCAGCATTTTCCTTCTCCCCTTCCCTGACTCACCAGCCCTGCTTTTCCGTAAATCTTTAAGCCGAGCGCACATATTCTCCCGTGACAGGGTCCATGCAGACGAGGATCTGCACCCTACAATCACTGATGAAATTTGTATTGACTCCAAAATCAAAAGTAATGAGAAGAAAATTGGTTCACAGCCTGACCCGACAGTTCCAGACTGCTGTACTGAAGGTGCAGAAAGACATTTTTTTATTGTCTCCAGATTTCAATTAACGACATCGAGCTCCCCCGTCCTCCCATTATTAGTTTGAACAGAAGATCAGATTTAAGAAGTTTCACTAAATTAATTACTGTAATAGTATCTTGCATTTCTGGAAAACCTTTCTGTTTTGTAAGGGGAAAGGATCCCTCTTATGAACTGTGGGCGACGAGGAGTCCCCCGAACTGAATGCATGCACCCGAACATATGTTCTGTAGGTGCACGTATGTGCTTCTGTGCAAAACCGCACATGCGTGTAGGACACGCCAACTCTGGGCAGGGTCATGAAATCCTAGACCGTCACGGCCGTAATTATGTCCCCGCAAAGATTTCTTGTTAGATTTTAGTGCCAAGCTAGAAGGTCTTTTTCTCACTACCCCCAGCTCTTAAGCTGTATGGCCCCCCAAAATTAATAACAACAGTAACCCCACAATCACCCTGAAAGCCATGAAGGAGAGCCATCCTCTTTTGAATGAAAAGAGAGAGAGAAAGAGAGAGAGAGAGATTATATCCACAGACACTATCATTGCCCCTATCTTGAGTAAAAATGCAAATTATGCCACACGGTGCTAAATTATTCTGGGATATTTCATAATGTGAATTAATACCCACTAGAGGCTAAGCCGAGATCATCAAACTCATTTCACATAAGACAACGAATTTAACCACCCGTGACTCAATGAGTAAGAAGTTAACACGCTATCCAGCAACACTAACCACTCCAAGGTAAATTGTCTTTAAATAAAATAACCCATTTTAAAGACTTTTCCGTCCGGGGCTAACTTTCCCAGATCCCACCAGATGGCAGAACATTTCATGCTCAGGCTTTCGGTTTGTACGATGATGAAAATGATTTCTGTGGGGATCAGGCTGTATCTAGTCACCATCTTCTATCAAGACTAAGTAAAATCCTGTTTCAATAAAGTGAAACCAGAGAAACAAAAGCATTCTGGTCCTTCGCAATCTCTGCACAGTTGGGTTACCGACTCCTTGTTAGCTAAAACAAATGTCACATTTTCAGTCCACATTTGAAGGTCCACATTCCAGAGGAGGTTTTAGCGATTTCTTTCTTTCTTTCTTTCCTTTTTTTTTTTTTTTTTCTTTTTTTTTTTTTTCCCAAACAAGAACAATCAAATTTAAGACAACGTTCCGGAAGAGGCAAAAAAAAAAAAAAACAAAAAAAAAAAAATCAAAGGATCTCTACCCCAACGCCAAATGTATCCCTAATGCACTTGAACAATAGGCGGGCTGTGTTCCTACCCTGGAATAACACCGTCCATATGAATCCTAGGAATTTAGTGTATCTGACAGTTTCTCTCAACCACCCATAACATTCTTTCCTGTCTCATTGGAGCTGGCAAAGGAGAATTCTGTAATTGAGTGGTACAGAACATGTGCCCTCCTTGCTAGAAGATGACAGATGGATTATAAAAACTTCAAAGCGGAGCATTTGCGGCACCAGGGGAGAGATAGTGGGTATTTGAACTCTCCGTCTTTACCCAGGAGACAATGGCACTCTGACATGGAGCATATATCAAGGAATGGTGTAACTAGATAGACATAATCTTTCTTTTCACTAAGTATTTAACATTCTGTTAGGAACAAGTTTCAGCCCCGCTAAAGTGCAACCCATCTTCCTGCTAATCGTCATAGAGCAATGGTGACACACGCCCCCCCCCCTTTCAATTGTGGTTAAATCAGTTCTTTTGCAAACTGATTTTTTTTTTTTTTTAAAGAACAGGAACAGCTTCTGCTGTAGAAATTAAACATCGGGTTGGGATTAGTGTCGTTTCTGACTCACTAATCTGATGAGGCTTTTATTTGCAGTGCGTGTTCCCCTTCTCTATGACTAAGGAAGGGCTCGCATACATGGCTCATGGCTCATGGGCCACCAATTACCCAGTTCGAAGCGCAACCATGACTCACCTGAGCCCAGCTGAGGCTGTCGCACCACCCCTCCTGTCCCCAGAAACCAAGCTTCTCCGCTTCTCCCTTCCACCCCCACCCAGACAGGACACACACAAGCACAGCCAACTGGTGGGAAAGTCACAGCTTCTGAATGATATGGTCCTTCACCTTTTCTTGGTCATCTGGCCCCACATTTCAGCTGCAAGAACAAATCAAAACAAGGCAGAAACACAACTCATGAGCAATTATTAAAATCTAAGCTCTGCAGTGTAGCATGAGGGCAGGGGACTGGCTGCTATCAATATAGCCCTGATGACAGATCGAGTCCGCGGCCCCGAAATACTGCTCCGCACTGAAGCCCCAACTGCGAAATGACTCGCACTGATATGATGAATTATAAGCCCAAAAAAACCTTAAATTTTCTATGTCTCTTAAAATTTTGATAGAGACATAAAATGGCTTATAGAATTCTAATTATAGCAACAGACTTCAAAAAATGTCTCAATGTCAGAGATTAGTGAATCAAAGGCACATTTTTTAAATCAATTCTTGCTTCTGAATATTAACAGTATTTATCATTCATACTGCCCTCTGGAAACACCAGCTAGGATCCCTCTCCACATTTGACGAGGAGGGTCTCCCTGCGGTTAGGAGGCTGATCAAATGAGGGATCCCAAGGGGTGAAGGTTTGCCTACAGGGCAAAAGTCCCACTGGAACGAGCACTGGGCGCGTGACTCAGTAACCGATGCCCAGTCTTTCCAGCTCTCTGCTGCCCATCGTCATCACCGTCATCTCAAAATACTCTCTACCTTCTTTAAAGTACTACAAAATAAATGGAGTTTAAATTAAATTACTTTTAGGAGATCACGGCAATTTTTTAAAATAATTAAATATGCTCTAAATATTTCCACTGTAAAGAATCCTTCTCTTCTACCCTGCCTATGTAGGCACAATAAAATACTTTGGAAACTACCAAGCTGATTCATCTGGGATCTAAGCAAACACGGACCTGTCTCGGTCTCAAGACCACCTCAACACCTCAGCCACACCATTACGCAGGAAAGAGGCACCTTTATGCTTGACTGTTGATGCCCCAGGGACGGATGTCCCAGACTTCGTGGGTTGTGTACAGTTGTTTCTTCCCAAAGAAAAGAGGGACACTCGTCTCTCAAGCTTATTTCATACAGGAAGGCAGAAAACACATTCAAAGTCCATTTTCACGAACCTTAATTCATGCTGTTGGCATGAAGGAGATGGTGGGGGCAAAAGCCTCATGGCTCCAGCCTTCAGCACGTGTACCTGCCTCTTCCATACCCTGGAGTCCTTCTCCACTTTCCTCTGAGACACCCAAGGCCTATAGGAGACTGGTGGTGTGGTCCATAGCCAAAGTCAGACAGACAAAAATGTCAGCGAGCATTCCCTGAAGGGAATATAAATTGTTTTTAAAGGGGGAGAATTTACTGATTTCTTTAATTTTTTTTTTAATGTTTATTTATTTTTGAGAGAGACAGAGATGGAAGGTGAGTGGGTTAGGGGCAGAGAGAGAGGGAGACACAGAATCTAAAACAGGCTCCAGGCTCTGAGCTGTCAGCACAGAGCCCGACAGGGGGCTGGAACTCACAGACGGCGAGATCATGACCCGAGCGGGAGTCGGCTCCACCAACGGAGCCACCCAGGCGCCCCAATGATTTCCTTTTTTTAATTTCAAGGCCAAACTATGCCTTGAAGAGTCAGCAAAACGTTGAGGTCATGAGGCCTGTATGTCAGACATCTGTGTGTCCCTGCTCACACTCTGCGTCCTCAACATATTATATAGAAAAAGTCAGCACATCGACAAACGCAAAAACCCAAACCTTCACCTAAGACCGTTTGCACCCACCGTCACCATATGGGATTTGGGAGTCCATCTAGCCTTCTATCATCTTTTCAGAATTGCCCAGTTCATGAAGGGAAGAAAATGTCGTGGGTGCCTAGCACTGTGTCATAAGTGGTTTCCGGCTGGCCCCCAGCAGTGAAGATCTGGGGCCCCATATAGAAGGAGGCCCATCCTGCCCCCTGACACCCAGGTTACCCGGACAAGCCTCTGTGATCAAGCATCCCACGTTCCCCACTGACAAGCTGTTGCTGACTTGTGCGCTGGCGAGGAGTAGACGCGTCCCCCAACAGTCATTAGAGGGGCCATGAACCAAAGCCCTACGCAGCATGACGGGCAGATCACCTATACCTGGAAGACTCCCTCAGACTGCAGGGACAACAAAAAATAAAAGTGTATTTTAAAGTATTTGACACTTGACACCTGCTGCTTCCCCCTGCCCCCCCCACCCCCAAAATAAGGCAGCAAGACAGTTATGGCTGGAAAAATCAAAACAAACTCTGTCCTTACATTTACTATGTACTTTAGTACCTCTGAATCATGGTAGAGGGAGACTGTGGAGAGGGGACAAACCATAGACATCTCGGTGCCCGGGGAATCGAATGGAGAGGCCTTACCTGGCCCTGTGTCCCGGCTACTCCAGCTCTAAGTAGAAGAATCTTTCCTGTCTTAGTGCCCAGCCGCAGCAAAGCCCTGCTCTGTTCATTGGCCAAAGCAATCAGCTCCATCAGCCACTTTACCCAAGACCCTTTGAGAACCGACTTCCAGCAAAGGGCAGAAACGCGCTCCTTAACAAAATATATGAAAGCACTTCAGGGACAGATGCCAGAGAGACATGCCCGAACACCCTGAAATCACACCAGCGCTTGCTACTCGCGGC
Organism: Lynx canadensis; assembly: GCF_007474595.2. Lineage (NCBI taxonomy): Eukaryota > Metazoa > Chordata > Mammalia > Carnivora > Felidae > Lynx > Lynx canadensis. The sequence goes on along the minus strand of NC_044317.1, from coordinate 39,433,577 downwards.
TCAGCGCCCCAAGAGCTCAGCCTGAATGTGTCACAACAATGTGACAAACCTTTAAATCACCCATTAATGTATATGTTCCCTGCAGAGGAAGCACAGACCTCAGCATCACAAGAGGGGAAGGGGGACAGTCTTTGAAGGAAGCCTGCGCAAGAAAGCCCTTTTTAAAAGTGTCTTTTCGTCTTTCTTTTTTACAGTGATCTTCTGCCATGCTGGAATGTAAACACCACAGGAAGGGACAGAATCGTGAATTAAGGATTTGGACGCCTTGCTTCAGAAGTAATCTTCAAAGAATGCACATCCCAAACATCAGAGTCGCACAACAAGGCTCCGAGCGGCTTGTGACTGCCTGGAAAACGGCACAGGTCACACCTATTATTACCAGTTGGGTCCTGAATTGCTTTTAAAAATCAATAGAAAACATGTTCTTACATCTTGTCTACTTAGCAAGAGTGCAGATTCAGAAAGTGCTTGTCGTTGCCCAGAGAAGGAATCATGTCAAGGATGTCCCCCAAAACATTCCTAGCAGGGGGCAGAAACAGGAACTGAGTTTTTGGTGATTCCCTCCCCTAGATGCTTCCCTGGGGTAAGGGCACTGAAAGACTGGTGGCTTCGCGAACTGTCCACCTGGCCTTCACCTGGGCTTCACCCTTCACTCCCCAAGAAGGCACAGGAAAGCCAGCGCTGTTCTCCAGAGCAGCCAGCAGCCCCCCTCTGTTCCTCTGACCGAATCTGCGCAATTGTAGCCATGAAATAAACAGACAGAGGGAGAGGTTCTATGGGCCGGGGTGGGGGATTTCTACCCAGACGCAGCCACTTGCGAGGAGAGTCGGTTTTGGTAAATCACCTGGTACTCTGAACTCCAGGTTCCTTGCTTGGAAACTCAAATGGTGATGCTACCTGCCAGGACTCTTGAAGATTCAGTGAGAAAATTCATGTGACATTACCCTGAAAGTGTGTCCCAGCGGAACAGCCTCTCCTCCTCATTTCTGGTATTATTATCACGAGTACCATCAGCATTACCATCAGGGATTAGTACTGCTCTCAGCATCGCAGCTGTAGCGTGACATTCACCTCCAAGCCCGTGGAAGCACAGTGCTGGGCACTGAAGCAGTGTTTGCTCAGGACTTGAAGGGAGAAGGGTATTTGATCGACACAGCCCATCTTCTCCAGGAAAACTCAGGCAAGAGCATCCCCAAAACCCAAAGGCAAAACCCACAAAGTAAGTTGAATGCGCTTTTGTGAGCACAGGACCCAGAGCATCCTTTAAGATTAAATCTGTATGAAAAGCACAAAAGTCAAATGCTGAACGATACATTAATTATGCACAACCAAAGATCTGGGAGAGGTTAAACCCACATTTGGCAGCAAATTGAGTTCTTTTATTTGAGAGGAAATCTGTGCCTAGTGATGATTTGTCCTTCCTGCTTAATGTCACCAAACTTCTGGGGGAGGGGGCGCTACTAGAAAGCAAAAGGACAAGACATCCATTTACTCAAGAGCCTTCCCTGTTGTGGGATGAAATCTAACAGACATCACAAGTAATGGCTTCTCGGGACCACTGCTGGCCGAGGTCAAAGTCATGTACACCTGGAGCAGTATTACCACCATCTCACCCCACTTTGCTCAATTAGAGTTACCAAGAGTATTTCTAACTCATGCAGAACGGGTGGTGTATAAGATGAAAGGTTAGAAGCCTCTTTCCAATCATATGTGCCCACTGCAGCTAGGCCTTTGGAGAACACTTCCCCCTGCTCTCCATATAGACTTATTAGCCACCCAAGCTCTGCAGGTTTGTATTTTTTGTTGTTTTCTTTTCGTTTAGTTTTGTTTGAAGCTGCACGTTCTTAAAATCACAGATGAGGCTGTTGATAAACTGTGGTTAATTCCATCTTCTACTACTTTCTACTTAGTTTAAATCCAAACACAAAGATTCTGCCATCATGCTATATGTAGTTCTTGCATGAACAGGGCCAGGTCCGTTCTGCCCAGTTTTGATGTGTGGGGCACCAGAAACAAAGTCTCAGTGGATTGAAGTCAGAAAAATGATCTGTAGAACTTCCATTGTCCAGAGTGGGGTTCTCTGATGCTGTCACAGCCCCGCAAAGTGACAGGTTCTCAGGAGGACAAGTATCTGGAATTATCTCTGTGATTGTAGCCAGGAATACTCTTGATGTTGCAGATATGTTGCCAAATTAGGACAACCTGGAGAAAACCATGTAGGCAAGAAATAAGGTGTGCTAACGTTTATCCGCTTCTCCAGCTTTGTTTCATAAACTGTCACAGCAGGATTGGAAAGGACCACCTGGACCAGCTTGGGATCCCTAGACTGCAGCACCATCTGTAAGACTGGACTCTCAGCATGGGGCCCAAAAATCGGACTGTTTATAAAGCCTCCCAAACTATTCCTTTGTCTACCAAAGTTTGAGAGCCATCGGTCAAGCGCACCCTCTTCGGTTTTTTTTTTAATTTACTTTTTAATTTACACCCAAGTTAATTAGCATATAGTGCAAAAAAGATTTCAGGAGTAGATCCCTTAATGCCCTTTACCCATTTAGCCTATCCCCCTTCCCACAACCCCTCCAGCAACCCTCTTTTGTTCTCCATATTTAAGAGTCTCTTATGCTTTGTCCCCTCCCTGTTTTTATATTATTTTTGTTTCCCTTCCCTTGTGTTCATCTGTTTTGTATCTTAAAGTCCTCATATGAGTGAAGTCATATGATTTTTGTCTTTCTCTGACTGACTCACTTCGCTTAGCATAAGACCCTCCAGCTCCATCCACGTAGCTGCAAGCAGCAAGATTTCATTCTTTTCGATTGCTGAGTAATACTCCATTGTGTATCTATACCACATCTTCTTTATCCATTCATCCATCGATGGACATCTGGGCTCTTTCCATACTTTGGCTATTGTTGATAGTGCTGCCATAAACATGGGGGTGCATGTGCCCCTTCGAAACAGCACACCTGTATCCCTTGGATAAATACCTAGTAGTGCAATTGCTGGGTCATGCATCTGTCCTCATTCGATGGACAGGAAAACAGATTCAGCCCAAGTGACTAACCAAGCAAGGGCCAGGACACAGATTTGTGCCTCCATCCTACATGACAAGCGTATACTCTAATTATACACTTGCCTGCCATGGAGGCCCACAGTGGGCACCCCTGCATACGTATTTTATTTGCATTCACACAGTCAAATAGCTGGAACACAGCAGGTGGACAGGAAGCTAGGCGAAGAAGGCTGTGAGGCACATGAGTAAGCCAATGCCAAAACCCTGATGGGAAATTGGAAGAGCCAGGTTCCACCCAGCTTCTATTAGGAGGTGGGAATCCCCTCCTTACTTAGAGGCAGATAACAATAGGTCATCACCAAGAAGCAGAACACCACAGGATTTCTTATTTTACATGATCAATGTACCCATTCGGGATGAGGGCTTTGCTCCCCAAAAGTTTCGGCTTTGAGTAATAGTGGTTTCAAGCTCCCTTGGTAGAGTCTCAAGGTCTTTATTTTAAAATATAATTAGCAGAAATGTTTACTCAGTGAAATGAAAAGAAAAAAGCAACCAGCTAGCCAGCAAATAGTTTTTAGTCCAAGAGGTCTGTAAGTCATGAACAATTCACTGGGGAATTACTCTGTACCTTTACAGAAGATGCATGTTCATAACTCTCTTCAATCATTTATCAAGGTTTTACTGCATCCCTCTCCCATCCCAAACCCATCCGGAAGGTGCCAGACACCCTGGAGAGTAGGGGTGGGGGAGAGTAGTGGCCGGCAGGGACTGACAGGCTAAGGGAAGAAAAAGGAAGTTTCCGTCCTCAGAGAGCTTGCGATCTAGTAGAGGAGAAAAGATGCCCATGGGAAAAATATATTTGTAATTTGTTCACCAAGTAAACAAATAGTATGGATCAAAGGGAGAAATTTTATATAGTGAAAGAATCTTCTAGAACAGGTGAAAATCAAGACCAGTGGTATATTCATTCCCATATTTTATCTTTCTGTAGGACTTCACGGTCGACTTGTGGGGAGGAAGAGGAAGATGTGCATCTCCAGCACTTTTGGAAAAGAGATTCTTCAAATTGCACCCTCATTGTCAAGCGCCCCAAGATGGCAGTCACTTGGGCAACAGGATGTGACATAAGTTAAAGTCCTTTCTTCCCTTCTGCAATCATCCTCTGTGATTCGAGTGTCTCGTTGAAGCCAGTGGGGTTACTCCACCTCACTCATCAGCCAGATGAGCACCTCACCAATCAGGGAGTCAAGACGGCATCTTCTCCAGGCTCCACGACTCCTCTGCCCAGGGACCCCCATCAAGAGCTGCCAAAGATGACAATGCAGAGCGACTAACAACTCTATCTGTGTTAATCAGGGCCCCACACAGCTGGCTCTCAGCACCGACAAAGAACCCAGCGAGAATTCTGCGTGCCCAAGGTACTGATGTCAAGGGAGAGGCCCGTCACAGAGACTGCATGGCCAACCTTCGATGAGGTGGCACGGGGAGGGACATGGCTTGAGAGAGAAGGAATCTGTGGCCCCAACACAATCCACAAGAAATACCTTTGACGGAGCAGTACCCGCATAAGAGGAGAAAAACTTGGCAATGACACGAGTATATTTTCTATACAGAGACAACTATCTTCTGAACTCTGATATATCATGGCAACCTTCTGGCAGTCCAGAGAAAGCCACAGCTTCACACTTCCATCTCCAGCAAGGAACAAAGGATGTGTCATGGGATAGTTCATTGCATGACACAACGTTGTTCTCAAAGGGTCAAGGACAAACTCCCAAATCCTTATTTTTCTTTAGAAAAGTAGCATGCTTTCAAAAAAATATATTTATTCATTTGCCTCCATTGTGAGTTCCTGTTTTGGTGTTGGCAATAGAGTCATCGAGGAGACTACAAGTGTCCAGGCCTTAGGGAGTGCAGTTCTAGTGGAGGGGGACAGATAGGGATGCATGTTTGCAATCGATGGAACCAGTAAAGACAAATCCCAGGAAGGAAATGAAGCAGGACAAGGAGAAGAGAGATGACTGGGGTAGGGCAGAGGACGGGGGAGGCCAGCAAAGGTCTCTGTAAAGAGGTGGTATCTGAGTGAGACTTGAGGAATGAGCAGAAGAGGCCAGTGAGTAGTGCGGACCAAAGGGTTCCAGGCAGAGGAAGCAGCTTTGTCCAAGGAATGGAGAGAAGGTTCGGGGGGTGGAGAGGCGGGTGGCATGGTAGAAGCCTGGAGGACAGGGGTAGCAGAATGGGAGCTGGGGACAGCAGAGTGGACATAGTTCGACCAGAATGGCTCCATCCATCAGCCTGAGCTTATCAAAACCCTCCTTGAATGGGTTTTTGCCTCCTGGGATGCACAGTGGCCCCAACCCTAGCTGCAGCCTATTCTAAATCTTTGTAATATTCTCCACATGGCATTTCCCAAGAGGAAAGCAACACCTGTCTCTTCAAAGAAACAAATCCTCTGGGCAACCCAAGGCTGGATGGCACTGCCCCCTCTGCTCAGGTGGGTCATAATCTCTGCCTCATTCCCTGGCCAAGTGCTGGTCAAGATGTTAATTAGCCAGGTCACCCCCTAGAGGGAGAAGTGTCCAGAGGACAATACAAGCTTAAGGGGCAACAGGCAAAGTGAACTGGCTAAGGCTCCCCCATGATGCAGCAGTCTGGAAGCCTTTGTCCAAGCAGAGGAAAGGTGAGGCAGCAGCAGGCAGACACCGGAGTTTTGAAATTCTTCTGTAATTATGGCTTTAGTCAAGAAAATGCACATGAGTTCACAGGATGATAAATATTAGCATGCTTCTCCAAGTTCAAGTGAGTTGTCAATAAGACAATTAAAGCAGCATCAATAATATGCACTGTATGTTATTATCTGCTATTCTAAATCCCAGGCTTTTGTGATCTCTGGAAAACAAAGCAGCACAAGCAGCGGTGATACAAATACTTTTTGCACAAGTGAGAGATGTGATTCTGCACTACTCTAACGGCACAGGCCTTGGGGGGGCGGGGCACGGAGCCTTCTTAAACACCGTATGAAGAACGCTGGGTAATGAAGGACGGGACAGGTAGAAAGGGCTGTTACGATGGGAAATTAGCAATCCTGTGTCTAAGGCAGATCAATCACTTGTATCACGTGACCCCAGTCAGTAGGAGCCTGAATAAGTGCCAGCATTGACCTTAATCAACTGACAATCGGTAGTCTGACATCAGAAACTCTAAATTCTTCTAAAAGAAGAGGAAGCGAAGTAAAACTTTCGGTGAAATTAATGAACGTGAATGAACATAACCATTAAGTGTGTGTGTGTGTGTGTGTGTGTGTGTGTGTGTGTGAAATTAAAACACGACAATCATCTTCACACACACACACACATCCACATATACATATAGAATCATATATAGATAGGCATACATATATATTCATTTATATGAAAAACCATATAGTATTGTGCTCAACTGGAATGTGCAATGAGCTATCTCTTGAATACAAATCGCATGGCAAAACTTTTTCATTGTTCCCTAAAACAAAAACCTACACAATGCAATCTCTATACATCTGCAGAATCAAAAATCATTTTCCTCCAAAAATAACTTGCAAAGCATTAACTGCACTGGGATGAGAGTAGACGTTGAAACTACTATTTGTTGACACTTTGTGATTTAGGATTGAAGAGAGAAGTTTTCTCCAAATTAATGAGCCAGACATAATAGAGCACTGTCAAAATATTGATTTTACTTTATCCTACCTATTGTTGGCACTCTTCTCTTAGTTGGTGAAAAATAGAATTTTTCCCATTAGAGTTATCATTTGTTATTATCACATTATTTGCTATTTATTATGGAAAAGGAATCTCATGTCACTTTTCAAGATTAATATAGAACAATCACATGGAAAGTCGTGATAGAGACTAAAATAAAATACCAAATGCTTCCCAGACAATTTTTACTATAGACTGAAATATTTCTTAAGAGGAAAAGAAAAAATTGTTGGCTCAAATTTCATAAAATATATAAATTTAGATCTATATTTATATACTTGGGTAAAAATAGCATTCGAACTAAAGCTTAGAAATTAAAATAATTATATTCATGCTTATTTGGCTTACTTAATAATAATCAAATTAACGAGTGGACAACAGCCAACATATATTTAGAACTACACAGGTGAAATTAGGGGAAATACTGTTTACCAAGTTCTGGTCCTTTATTCTAAAGGATTCGTTTTTTGTAGTGCCCATAACCATTTGTTCTCTTAATTCATGATAGATTTTGGTTAAGGAAGGGAAAATATTTAAGCAACTTTTCTGAAAGTATAATAAAAGTCATGCATTTGTTTCCATAATTTTTCTATCAACTCATTTACATTTTAATATTTTACATCGAAGTTACAATGATGTGAAATACGATATGTATGCAAGACTATTTGGAATGTTTACTGTTACTTAATGAAATTTACTTAATCATTTAAAACCAAATGATAAAGGGAAAAAAAATTCAGTATCCAAAGAGTCAGGACACACTTCATTTTCCACCAAAATTTTAAATTAGCTAAATTTAAAAATCACCATCGTAATCACGTAAGTAAGGAATGACAAAGGCCAGGCGTGAGGTGTAATTGTGTACTTTCACGTTCAACATCAAAAGTCCTCTTTGGACCTACAGGTGACAGAAACAAGTATCTAGTTTCCCTGCCAACCAGTCCGCTTCCTGAAAGGGAACGATGCTCAGGACCTCCAGAAAGAGCTGAGTGGTAAGAACCTCCTGAAGCAGCCAAGACACCTGAACCAAGCTCAAGGTGTCCCCATGCGGGCAGGAGCCCTGTCTGTGGGGTGTGCCCTCATCACCCCAGCGCTCAGCACTCCACACACCACCTGACAGAGGCGCAGAGCTCAGTACACAGGATGGAAAGGGATGGAAGGAAATACGTGATGCTACTGCAGCCATGCAAGGAAAGAAGCAGCACCCGTGAGCTGCTGGTGCAAAACTCACGATGTGCCCTCTCTCTTCTGAGTGCATGAAGTATGGACAAGTATAACCAAATGAAGTACAAGAGAACTGTGTAGTCGGGGGGACACCCTTACAGCTGGGGGGGGGGGGGGGAGAAGGGGCAGAGGGGAACCAGGCACCAAGGAACCACTCACGGATCGCAACAGAAACTAGAAGGTAAGAGCGTGGTAGAATTCTTTATCTTTGCAGCTAATTTTACTTTCTAGCTGTTCAGTGTGCCTGGCACAGAGTAGCAGCTCAGTGGATACTTGTAGAATGAATGAATGATCTGTACAGGAAGAAGAATGGATGGAGGGCCACAGAGAAGGACCACTTGGAAGGAAGATTATTGACTGGGGATGGCAGTTCTAAGGCCACAGCAGCCAGTGCCCCTCCGCAGGCTGTGCTCACAGCGGACCAGGAGATCAGCCCAACGGGAAGACTTTGCCTTCCTCGTACAAAGAAGGAAGACCGCACTATTCTCTGGGGAGCAATGCACAGCCAGCTCCAGCCACCCTGGCCTTCTTCATTCTCCTCAAGTCACCAGATCTTTCTAAACTTAGGGATATTGCACCTGCTGCTCCCTCTGCCTGGACATTTTCCTCACTCTTTGCTTTGCTGACCCCTTCTCACCCTTAGTCCTACAAGAACACCACAGGCCACCTAGTTGCAAAGAAGCCCCCCTCCCCGCTCTCTTCCTAGATAGTCTTAATGGTCATGGTTGAAATGGAAAATACACGTGGGTCTCTCTCAAGTCGGGAACTATGGTCACCAGGTCCCCAGCACCCAGCACAGTGAATAGCTGCAGGATGAGTGAGTCTGCGAAAACAAACTGCAGGGCTTGGTGACACTGCCGAACAACGTGAAGAAGTAAGGGCCACAGCAAACCAGCCCCCCACGGGCTCTGCCCCCACCACCTACTTCTCCACCTCAAGCAAACACGACTCCCATACTCAGAAACACTCCGAAGGAGTCTCACCCTTCAGGGGCCAAGACCACCTACTTCTCCACCTCAAGCAAACACGACTCCCATACTCAGAAACACTCCGAAGGAGTCTCACCCTTCAGGGGCCAAGACATGAGTATGATAGAATCTTTGCAACTAAAACAAGTCTGCCTGTCTCTTGAGGCTTGATTTTCCAACTGCTGTATGTGTTCCTGAAAGGTCCATTTCCAGAGGAGGTCCAGGCCAGGGACCAAGAGCCCCAGGCCAAAGGGCACATGCAGGTTCAAGTTCCATTCAGAGGACCCAACATCGCCATCAACCAACCGCATGACCTTGAGCAAGTCAACCCCCTATGGATAAGCCTCCCTGTCTCCATCCCAAGGCAGGGAGTGTTGGAAGGATTAAATTAAATAATGCCTTGTATTTTAAAGCCAAGGCTAACTATGTAATAAGCACTCAATAAATGCTAGCAGTTTATTTATAGGACTTGATCTTGGTTTCATATTTCTCCCAGGAAGATGGGATCTTGCTTCTTACTATAACATCACCAGGGTATTCCTCATTTTCTAAGGATGGCTGGCATTTTCCTTTTGTCATAGATTTGGGGTCCCTCCCAGTGAGGGAAAGTCAGCCCAAATTCCACCTTTTCCCCTGAGGGAAAAAGAAAAGTAGTTATGTTCAACCCGCCACCTCTCATGTAGGTGACTCATCTTGAATGCAATGGCCTCAAGTTCAACTCCATTTTACATTTCATGCTTAAGCACTAGGCTCCCTTGAAAGCAGCAGGTGATTGTAGGCCTATATGCAAATTAAGCACATCCCTGTGTGTATATATACATATATATATGTGTGTGTGTGTATATATATATATGTGTATATATATATATATACATATATATATATATATATATATATATATATATATATATATATAAAATCTGGAACCTGGAACATAAGAAATCATTATCACTGCCTTTACTTTCACTTTTCTCTTGATATAATAGCTCCAAAGTGATTCTGCTCTCGTTCACAGCACCCATCTTGCCCAGGACACAGAATGCACTTGACAGATACTTTTTAAATGAGTGAGTGAATGAATGAATGAATGATAGCACTTCCTTGGCATCTTTGGCTTTAGTCCAGGGAAAAAATGAAAACAAGGGCCACCACATTCCCACCAAGATCCCAGCAACCAGTAGGGGTGTGTGTGCGTGCGTGTGCGTGCGCGTGCGTGTGCGTGTGCGTGTGTGTGTGTGTGTGTGGCCTGGAAACAGGGTGCTAACGTTTCATGGATTAGAGTGAGAATGTTTGTTTAGTGAAGACATAAACCCCACCCCCACCCCGTACCCTTCCATGAACTCAGCTGACCCTTTAAAATGCATCTTCTGAAACATATAGGAAATCAATCAGCTGATACTTATTGATCCCGGGTAAATAACTCCAAAGGCCAGCCAGGGAAACAAAGGGGGAATCTCCACTAGGCTGTGCAAATGACTGATGCCCACAGTTTCTAGTGGGGTTTCCGTTCCTAAAATATTTAACAAAATGTGTAAAACAAGTACTAGTAGTAGCTGGCCATTTGTTGAAGGGCTGGTCTCTGGACTCATTAATTAATCACCGTCTCTTTTAATCCTGATGACTCAATTAGGGAGGATTATTCCAATTCTACTGATGAGAAAACTGAGGTTTAAAGATAGGAATGTCCCGCTCCCAGAGAGCTTGTAAGTGCTGGAGTGGGTGTCGAACCTGGCCCCATCTGACTGACTCTGGCCACTGCCATCACTGTGTCACACTACTGAAAAAAAGCCTTCCAGCTCTTCCTCATTTACAAACCTGATGTTTCTAGCTCAATAAAATAAACATCTTGATCATGGAATGAGGGTGGCAGCATCTCTAAAAACTAAATTATGCAAAAAACCACCCTATAGATATTGATACATGAAGCAATGCATGCACTATGAACTCTTGCAAAAACATTTAATTAGCAAATAAAATGCACACAAAGAATTTCCCTCTTTAGATTCCTCTTCTTCAGAAGCAATGATGGAGTAAGTGGGAAAATGCAGTTTCCCTGAGTTAATCAAAGGGTTAACAGTTGGCTGATGATAGAGATTAATAAAAAGAGGGTGCCCTTGGCTCCCCAGTCCAGCAACAATTCAATTTTCCTGCCTTCAAGATGAAGGCGGGCAAGCACAAATTATCATATTAGAATTTTGCATTGGATTCTGCTCGGCCCTCGATTGCTAGAGAAGTAAGCACCGAACCCCCAGCCTCCCCAGGCCACCTGGCCCCTTCACAATGACCTCCGCAGGAGGCCAACCTCCACCAGAAATGAGTCCCAGAGACAGATTCCAACTCGAAAGTCTGTCCTGAGGAATGAAGCAGCTGGAAACCACTCACTCTTTAGATCAATGAACAAATTATTTTATTGAAGGTGGTATTTGGAGATCACACACAAGAATTATGTGATTTCTATCTCGGCAATATTATCATGCAAAAGGAGAAAAAGTTCTCTCAACAGCAAACCCCCCGTCGTCCCCAAGATCCACACACGAGCCTTGTATTTTTCACCTGAGTAGCCAGATCCTAACGCACGCAAAAGCAAGCTGTGCCTGAAAACACCACCTCACACAGGTCTAGATCCTGTCAACCTTTTGAGACGGGAGGCAAAGGCATGAGGTTCAAGTGGCTGGTATCGTTGAGATAAAAGGGCATTATGTCAAAACGCGGCCGGTTCTTCTGGGAAGGCTTTGAAAACCGTACATACTCTAATATCTGGAATATATTACTGGCCCTCACCAGACAGCCATCACTAAAGAATAAACACACCAGCAGGCACAGCATACACACATCTCCCAAAAGACAGGCCGTATCACCACTTGCTACGTCACAGAAGCACTGTCATGGGAAATGCCTATCAGATGACCAGACCCCGGATGAGCCCATCATTTGTCACACACTTAGAAAGCCACCGTGTCTTCTTTGGGGTGGCAGCCGTTATTAAAGAGGACATTGCTACCTTACAGCCTTAATCAACACATTTTCAGATCGTGCGAATGTTTGGATCATCTTGTCTGTATTTCTTCTGCCTCCAAAACATGCTAGATGAGAATTTTAAATGGAACTAAATTCCTCGTGCACCGCCCCCCACCAGCAAACTTTAACAAAAGCTTTTTCAACATACTTCCAGAATGTGTGTGCAAAGGGTGACACAGCTGAAAAGAAATGGGGGGCGGGGGGGGGGTGCTGAAACAAAACAAAACAAAAAAACACACAGAAAACAGATATTAAGTTGTCAAGTCAATGATCTCAGAAAAGAATTGCAGAGAGTGTCTGGCGTTTTGCTTTAGAAACGGAGCATCCGAAGAAGTCCGTGAGAGCTCCAGGCTGGCCTCCAGCTTCAGAGGGCTCCTCTGAGCTCCAAGTCCACGTCCGTCCATCCGGAGTGGCGGTGCACAGGGCTGAGCGAGAGGAGGGGCCTCGAGGACCAGCCCCGAGGCGGCCCTCCACCATCAGAGGCGGTTTGGCTGAGCAGATTAAATCCTTTTCATGTCGGCATGTGGTGGCTTTGCTCCCTCCCTGCGTTCCCACACTACACTTTTCTACCTTTTGAACTCTTCTTGGGCTATGGGAGCTGGGTTGTCACCCACCAGCACTGACCCTCTTTCGTGTGGAAACGTCTGTGCGTAAAGTTTCTCAGATACTGCAAGAATCCTGCACTGAGTTTAATTAGCACATCCAGCCATGTTTCATCAGTGAGATGCTCTTTGCTCCGTGCAGATTTAAGGCTGCTGAAATAGCCACTTGGCATCAACAGATTACAACCCCAAACTGGGAGCCCTGGCCGCGGAAGCACAATAATTAAAGCACTTTAGCTGTAATTTCAGTAAGATTTCCCACCCCCTTCAATAGGCTTCATAGAAACGACAGCCCTTCTGTAATAATTTGGAAGGCTTTGCCTGACTTGACTTTAATAGATTTTAAAAGAGAATGAAATTTTTTTAAAGAACCAAAAAATGCCTGTGCCACTTTTTTTTCTCTCTCCAATAAGGAATCAATGCTTTTAGACATTTTGAAAAGTAAAATTCAATAATCGAGCTATTCAGAGAGATGTAAGTTTTCTATAATATCCATGTGTTCTGCTTGCTTCTCTACAGTTGGTACAGTTTAGCTGACACAGTTCCCAAATATTTTCTTCCTCTCGAAAACAAATTTACAACAACGCGTATGCCCTCCAAGTGGCAGGGTCCAGTGTACGTTTTCAACTTGCACATGAAAGGTGAGTTTAATGGGACCGGGAAGGATGGTTTTGTCATAGTCCGCGCTGAGTATTGTACGCATGAGTTCCCAGGCTAATCCTGCTGGCTTCAAATTCTCTCTTGACCTTGCGGGAGCCTTGTGGCTGCAACAAGTGTCACAAGCTTCAGTTTGCCCACTAGTAAAACTGCTGAGGGATGCCCTTCACTGGGCGGTTAAAAGAACTAGAGGAGATAACACACCTGAGGTGCAGAACGCAGGGCCGAGCATGAGACAAGACCCAAGCACCAGCAGCCAATGCAGGAGTCAGGGTTCTGGCCACCTCCGCACACCTACACAGAAGTGCCCCAGACCCTCCCTCCCCAGGTGCCCAGAAATACAGGCATAAATCTTAACTGAATTCCTGAAAACCCTTGAAGGCCCAACAAGCTAGCCCTTCCGTGAGCCAAAATCCATCCAAGTCTACGGGAATTACGTGGGAACCTTAGATGCGCAGGTGAGACCACCATTATAATTAAGGGCATTGCTGTGATTAATCTCGGTTTTAGCGACTGTATGGGTCGGGTTTTACAACCTAAATAGAGCTACTTCATCCTGGGGGACAGTACGAGTGCATGTGTAATTTGGTCACGAAACAACAAAAAGCTAAAAAACATGAAGGAGGCTGATGGTCCCAGATGGATGGAAAAGGTGGAGTGAAGCATGGGGAGTGGGCAGACCAGCATCTGGGCTGAAGAATCAGCAGGGAGAGGGAGAGAGAGAGGCAAGAGACAAGCCCACCTCGGTAATCAGAGACCCAGCGCAACACGGCTCAGGTAATCAAAGCTGTAATGCACTGATCGAAAACTTGCAGGTTAATGTCAGCTCAAGCCTACGGTGATCATTTTTCCTGTGTCAAAATGGCACTTAATTTTCTCATTGTAAAGCTACAGAGTAAGAATAGGTAGGTAAAGGAGGGGGGATAACCCTACAAACGGATTTTCCTTCCTGCATCTCTTAATGCCCTCGAGGCATCTGCGTGACTTTCCTTCGAGGCCCCTGCCCCTCAAAGAGGGCTTGCTTTGGCTGTCCAGAACCTTCTCCACCTGCCCATGAAGCCTCCAAGCCTGGTGTCCAGAAGGCGGTGGCTGGCTTCTTGGGTCCGTAATGAAATCACAGGGGTCTTGCAATGAGTATGCCCCAGGGCAGCTCACACCAGCCAGGGGAGTCGCACTGTAGCAGCAGAGGGGTTAAGCATGCCAATTCTGGAGGCAGACTGCGTAGGCTTTAATCCTAGGGCCACTACCCATCCCTCTCAGCGCTTGAGGTTCCCTTCCTGAAATTTCGGACAAATATAATACCTACTGACATAGACAGGTTGTAAGGATTAAACAAGTAAAGCATTTAGAACCCATGCCTACCACACGGTAAGTGCTCAAAAAGAATCCCAGCACCCTCCTCCTGCCAGCAGGGTGCCCGGCCTCAACTCTGAGACCAAGAACGGTTACTTCCCAGTTCTTGGTTCGTACATCACTGTCAGGGGACCCAGAACCCAACTCCCACCCACAGGGCCATTTTCAGGGTGTAGCTGATATAAACACAGTCAGAGCTGAGAACCACACCTTCACTCTGGACACCCTCTGCCCACTATTCTTCCACTGTGGGAGTCTTCCCTCTTCCCAGACACCATAGGTCTGTGTCCGTTTGGTGCAGGGCCCAACTCCCTGCTGCCTCACGGCACCGGACATGCCTGTCTCCCAACAGCCTGTGCTCTCCCAGTGGGTGAAATCTCTGTGTGCTCCCTAAGATGGCCAGCACAAGGCCTGGCACATGGAAAGCATGGGAAATGAGCCTGATTTCCCCCCAGGGGACACATGGAAATGTCTGGAGACCTGTTTCATTGTCACAACTGGGAGGTGCTACTGGCATTTAGGTAAGAGGTCAGGGATGCTGCTAAACATCCCACAATGCACAGGACAGACCTCCACAAGTAGGTAATGGCCACAGGGCCACTGTTGAGAAGCCCTGTCCAGGAACACAATGTCCAGGTTAGTCAAACAAATACCACCAAAGGCCTCACCCTGAATCTTAGCTCTTCAGGCAGATAAACCTGACCTCTAACTGGCTCGGAAGCTGTGAAAAGCCAAGTACCCCATGTCCTTTGTAGTCGCAAAAACCCCAGGAGAAGAGAAAGACCAAAGATCTACAATGATTTCTTAAAGTGAAAGTTGGGGGTGATCAGGGCCCTCACGCAGCCAACAGAGCCAGCTAAAACCCGCCCCGATCTCCGCACAATGAAGCCCCATGGCAGACAGGCAACAGAAGCCTGTTGATGGCATAAACTGGGCAGGAAGGCCCCCACCCCACCCCCAGGCACTGCCAGGACCCAAGCCAGGTGGCTGGCTGAGTAGCCTACCTTCCTGAGGTGGCCCCCATCCATGTCTGCCTTCATTTGGGGAGGAAAGGAACCCTGGGGTGGCACAGGGAATCTAGAGCAGATCGCCTGCACTCCTCGGGCTCCATATTCTCAGGATATATGTTCCCCTCCACTGCACACATACACTCACAAACTCCCTACTCTGCCCTGAGTAGTATAGTTGTGCACAAAAGGAAATCATCTTGGGACAGGTGCTTCAAGCAGGCAACACCCTCCCCAGCACATGCACGAGTACACACAAGCATGCACACACACGTACACACACCAGTGTCACCACAACTAAGACCTCAGTCTGCACATATGACCGCACGAATGACTCCCTAGTTTAGCTCAGCTGCTGACCCCTCTAAGGGCACTCAGTGCTACCAAGGGTGACCCAGACAGTCTAGACCTGAGCAACCAATCCCTCTCCTTGACAAAATGCCTCTGTCCCAACAACTCCCAACGGGGTACCACTCAACCAGGTAAAACACACAGTGAGCCTCACCAGCCAGGCAGAGCCTTCCACCCCCAACTTGCCCTGGGAATGCTTCTTTCCTTCTATTCTCCCGAAGCCCTGCCATGGCATGTCCTGGAGGGAGCATGCCGGTATGCGGGGCAGGTATGATTTCACAGAGAAAGCCCCTATTAGCAGAGAGGAGTCTCTCCAACGCCAATGAACTCGTGACTTGCTTTTAGACCTCACAAGCCGGGCTTCACAGCCTGAGAAGGCCACCTGACCACAAGTGTCCTTCTAGCTCAAATCTGAGGCCTGCCTTGGAGACAGGATAAAGCAGGGCTGAGCACTCACCTACTCTAGGTTCTGGAAGAGACATTTGGGGACTGCTGTCCTCAGCATGGACAAAAACTGACCTGGAGAAAGCTCACTTCTGTTGTTAAACGTGCATCAAGTCTCACTTTAAATAATGCTGAGAACAAAATGCAAGCTGATATTTCAGCTTACTTAAAAGGCTTATTAAAAACACTAAATCCAAAGATGTTAAAAAGCTATAATTGTCCTCATTCAAACTGGAAAAATAAATCTATTTGCTTTCTTCTTTTATGATCCTCTTCTAAAAAAATAAGTTCATCTGTATTCTCACGAGCATCACTGCTGCCTTTCTTTCCCTCCATTCAAGGCACCTTAAAAACACCTGTGCCATTCATAGCCAACTTTTGAGCAAAAGGCAACCATGTCTGGGGAAGGCTGTTTAACTCCGATTTCCTCATGCCAGAGATAAGCTTGTCTTGCTCAAAAAAGTAAGATGGAGTTCAGAGTTCATTTGAATGGGCTTGTGGATTTTATAGGTCTGAGCTGATGGAAATTTCTTTGGTTACCTAAGGCAGAGCAGACAGCCTAATCGCTCGGCTTTTTGGGGCTTAGCAGGCAGTGATCCTTCAGGACCCATTGGGCAGCTGTGGTTAGTAGGGCTGCGCATACTGGCCACCTCCCTGTCCTCTCCCATTATAGGGGTTACCGGCCTCCAGCTCGGACCAGAGCAGCGTGACTGTTGCTCCCTGCCTGCCCTAAGTCGTCCGTGAAGATAGCCCCAGCCAGCAGTTAACTTGCTGAGTTGTGAGGATCTCAAGCCTGCTCAGAAGTTAAGCACTCCAGGCACAGAACAAGATGGGTTTTCAGAGCAGTGGTCCAAGAGAATGCAAATTTATCGAAAGCGCTTTCTCCAGGTTTTCCATAATTAGCATTTATGTCTCCAGGAACTGTCTCCCCGAACCCAGTTTAGGGTGAAAGCATTTTAGAGACTTTCTCTGCAGATGACATATGAGGTACTAACCTTTTTTCATATGCCCAGATGTTAAGTTCATTTTCATCACATTTATGCAAATTTCATTTGAACAGTAAATCAAAAGAAATCTTAAATCATTGTACACTATTTAAAAATCCACACTAAATCCGGTTTACTTGCAGTGATATTAACATAAAGTCACAGTTAAGGGACTGAAGGTAGAAAGCAGATGTCACAATCCCTTCTTCCATGCAACGGCCCCAGAGACACCTGGGGTCCTGGCCCTCCATCAGTTCTAAATGTCTCTGCCTGGTCACCACTGGATTCAAGTTTGGCCAGATTAGAGGCGCTCTAGAAACAGAAGCCTTCTAAAAGTTTTCCAAACTATAGGACAACAGAGGTCTCTCAGTCCAGGGGCCTGTCACCCATGTCAGTGTCTGGACTGAGACAGGACAAAGTTCCAAGGTAGGGGCCCAGTGGTGAGACTTCTGGCAGCTTGCTCCCTCCTCAGTGGGGGGAGAAGTTAATTCCTAGGACTCTGCAGGCCTGCATTTGTCAAGGCGCTGGACGTCAGTGCTATCATTACCAAGCAAATCAGCCAGGCGGTTAATGGTGGAATCAGGAGACATTTGCACTCTGGTATCAGAATGACATCATAACTAAAGCAGCCTTCAGCCAGAAGCTCTAGGCTCTCTACAAGCAGAGGCCAGAGGGCTGCTGGGGGCGCCCCCCTGTGACTCCCCAGGCGGGAAGCTGAGTCCTTACCCCTTCCAGGAGGGGTGGTGGGCCCAGCCCCTAGCAAGTTCCTAGGCAAACAGGAACCAGGGCTACAGTTCTCTCCCAAGCCAATCGACTTTCCCCCAGGTTCTGAACACTGTAAATAATACTAATAATATATTATGTATTTTTAATAAAATTTAAGATCCTATAAAAACCACTTTCCTCGCCAGGCAAGGGTTGGTATTTTATTAATGCAGCTACATTTTGGCTATAGCATTTATGGCATTTCCAACAGAATCGTCAATTTCTCGGTGACCCCATCTAGCAAAGAAGCTCTTTACTCTCTCCTTTGAGCAACAGAAATAAATGATGCTGGGGAAACGGGGCGGGGGGGGGGGGGGTCGGGGAGCTAAGGAAGAAGCCCTTCCTGGGTTGTTTTGGCTGCTTTTCTTTTTAAAGACGATCACTCACACGCACGCACACACACACACACACGCGCGCGCACACACACACACACACACACACACACACACACACACACACACACACACACAGAGCCAGAGACACAAACCTTAGAATAATGGGGGAAGCATTTAGCTAGCTGCATCCGCGGCGCGGCGCGACGAGCAGCCGGCCCCGCTCGTTCTCGCTCGCAGCTCTGCCCTCCACGCCGGACCCACTTCTCGCCCGGGACCCGAGATGCCCAACTCCACCGCGCCCCAAAGGTCGCCTCCCGAGTCTCGCTACAGGTACACGCGTGGCCCAAACACCTCACCTGGCCCGAGAAGTCGGGAGACAGAGAAGAAAAAGTTCTGCGAGCTGCCAGCCGGGAGCCCCGGAGCCCGCGGCCGCAGTCCTTCTGCCAGCGAGCAGCCCGCAGCCGAGGCCCGCCGGCAGCGCGCGGCTCCCGGCTCCTCGCTGGCCGGCTTTGCGCGCTAACCTCTGGGCGCGCCGAGGCCACGGCAGGGCACTTACTTGGCACTCGCTTTGGTGCGTGCAGGTCGTCGTGGTGTTCACTTGGGTTTTCAAACAAGTTTCAGGGAGGAAGAAGGAGGCAAAAAAAAAAAAAAAATCCAATTATGCAAATTGGCTCCGGACTGGGAGGCGCGCTCTGGATCTGACGCGGCTACTGTACGAGTTCTCGGAGCAGCCCCGGGCCGGGCAGATTTATGCGGGCGCGTCACGGCTACGCCAGGTCCCGCCGCCGGAGCATCTCGAAGTTAATTAAAGCGGTAATGTCCACTTTCCCGGCGACCCTCCGTGCGCGGGTTTACTGTTTCACGGTCCAGCCCGACCCGGGCGAGGGCGGGGGCGCTTTTCCCCACGCCTCTCGTCCTTCCCTCTTCTTGCTCCCCCTCTTTTTCCTCTTTCTCTCCCCCCCCCCGTTTTTCCTCTCTTTCGTCTCTTTAAGTCGCCTGCCTTCCACTCAGTGAACAATGAACAAAGATGTGAGTGATGGGAAAAGATCGCCCCCTCCCAACCCCAGCAGTGAGCAAAGCCGGTCTTAAAGTAAAAACCCAGTTGCGAATATCAAACTGGAAAAGAAAACAGTGCGTTCCCAGTCTGCCCCCACCATACCCACACACGCACGCACGCACGCTCACCCCACCCCAAGTTCACCTAAGCCCTGGCAGGGGGCGGGGGCGCCGAGGCCAGGGCTCCAGGGGCTCCCCAACTCGCCGGAGACACCCGGGACATGAGAGACTGGGGGGAGGGGGGGTGGCCAGCTCTCAGGCCGAGCTCGCTTCCCGCGCCCCTCCCCGCCTGCCCACCCCCCCTTCCCGGACCCCCTCCCCGCGTCTACACCGGCCAGCCGGGCCCGGCGGCCCGCTCGGGCTGCCGGGCGGCCGGATGCGCTCAGCAAACGCGGCCCCTGTCGGATTTCTACTATACTGCACAGCGGCGACGGCGGCGGCTGCCGGGAGAAGGCGCAGGAGGAGCGGGAGGCCGGCACCGCGCGCGCACTCGCCCCTCCCGGCCCACTGCCCCTGGCCGGTGCCCGGCCGGCCGCCCGCTCCCACCCGCGCGCGCACCGGCGCCCCCACCCGCGCCCCGGCACGCACCCGGCGCCCGGACCCGCAGGCCAGGACGCCGCGCAGCCGCCGTATTTTCTGCTAAAGTGAAAACGAAGGCGGCTGACAAATCACGTCTCCTGTGAGGCACTCGTTAGACATAACAATATCCGGCAAACAAAACCCAGCCGCGGCGGAGACAGGCGCGCGGGGCTGGGACCCCGCCCTGCCCCTCCTCGGCCCCCAGCTCCTTGCCACTGCCCCGCCGTCCCTACCCAACCCCCAAATGATCGGGGGCTGTGTCCAGGTTGGCTAAGTAGGCGGACAGTAGGAACGCTCACAATACAGAAGTGAAGGGAGGGAGGGGGCAGACAACTTTCCACCTGTCCCCAAAGAAAGCCCCGCTGGAGTTTCCTTGGAAGAGTTAGGAGGAGAGGGGGGTGGGGACAGATCTCTCTCTGCCCCGCATCCCCTTTCTTTTTTCTAACTTCTCGGCGCCTGCGTTTCCACCTTCCGCTTCACGTACATCCATCTATATAGAGATATCTATATTTTAAATTATTTGCAAAACTGCAACAGATGGGCGCGTCGAGATCTGGACACTTTCCTACTCATCATCAAAGAAAAGCTCCCCCCCCCCTTTTTTTTTTTGCCTAAAATACATCCTGGTCCCGCCTACGACTGTTTTCCTCAATTCTTGATCTTCAAAAAATAATGTCTTGAAGCAAACAGAAAGGTTTATCACAAAGATCATTCTCCCCCCAGTCATACATCTGGGCTAATGGATATGTTCCCCCAAACTGCACTCTTCCCGGACGCCCCCAACCCTCTCTCTCCTCCGCCTTCCAGAGGCCCCCACGCCCGGACCCCCTCACTCCGATTGGCCTCATTTCTCCAGCCCAGGGCTGGCCGGCTCACTTCCCTTCATAAACCTGTTACTTATTTCTTTCTTTATTTGTATCTTTGGCCCCCGGGCCTGGCCTGGACTGGGGCAGGTGCTACGGCCGGCGCCTGTGCTTGCGGGCGACGCGGCCTTTCCTGGGGTCGCGGGTTCGGACCCTAGCACCCCGACCTCGGCCTCGCCCGGCTCTCGGGCCACAGGAGGCCAATGAAAACACAAAATGGCAGGTCTCAGCGGCCCTTGGCGCCCGCAAGTTTGACACACTGTAAGCATCAGCTAACTTTGATTTTAAAAAAGAAGAAGAAGAAAGAAAGAAAAAGAAAAAAAAAAAAGAAATGGTTACAAATTAGCCTCTCTCCCCCCCGGCGGCGGGGCCAGAATCCCGCAGCGAGCCGCGAAGGGAGAAAGGGAGCGAGGGGCGCCCAAGTCTCAGGCAGAGGAGAAAATGGGGAAAGTCACTTGAGCAGAAGTTTCCGCAGCCCCAGCCTCCCCCTGCACCTACGATCCCCCCACCCCCCAGACCCTTTTGAAAGTTTCCCGGGGCCTGAGAGCGGCGCGCGGGCCGCGCGCGGGTGGGGGGCGCGGGCTGGGCCCAGAGCTGGGCGCGGGGTCCGGCCCGCGCGCCCGGCTCGCGGCCCGGCGACTCCTTTTCAAAGTAACGGTCCCGGGACCGCGGGCGGGGGAGGCGGCGGCCCAGGCGCGGGTCCCGCTCGCCGCCGAAGTTCTCTAGCGCCATTCGATGCCCCGCCGCCGCCGCTTTCCCGGTTTCTTCCTCTTTTTTCCCCCCGCTGACAGCTTCTCTCGCCAACGTCACAGCCACGGATATTTAATTAGACCGTATTTTTTAATCGCGAAGGGGCGAGAAGGAACCCGGCGGCAGGCCTCGCCGAGATGGGGAGGGGGAGGGGACGGGGGGCCACGCCAAGAGTCCAAACTCACTTTGCCACCTCCCGGACGCCGCCCCCCCCCCGCCGCCGCGCCCCCCCCACCGCCCCCACCCCCACCGCGCCGCGCCCCGCGATCCCCCCCACCTTTGTTTTCCTTACCTTAAACATTGAAACGCGGGCGTCGGGAGCAAACTCGGGCACGTAAACGGAGCGTTGTAAAAGATTGTGTTCAATGAATAATGAAACATGTCCACATGATTGACTTGATCATTTTCCGGGGCTGAGGGGGGACGGGCGCCCTGCTCGCGCGCCTCGCTCGCCCACTCGGCAGAGCCCTGTGAACTGTTCCCAGCCCAGCCGGGGCAGGGCGGGCTCGATTTTCATCTGCCTCTTTTCAGCATCGCCCCGTTCATTGATACTCATCACCCAGCCCCAGCAGACATCCCCATCCCCGGCTTGGCCTCCCCCTATCTGGTAGGTGAAATGCATTGTACCATTAAAAACGCTCTCCATTGTCGCCCTGGCATAATTCACAGCAACTAGATAGGTCTTGCGGCATTTAGCTTTGATGAGCCAGAGACTGAACCCTTGATATAATAATCTACAAAGAATGGTGTGTGATCGTCCATTTTTTCTCTCTGTCTAGCAACTAAGAAACCATTTAACACAGCGCAGCTTGCTTCTGACCTTGAGCTCATGTAAACACACTTATTAAAATCTATCTATTCTCCAAGAGCTACATTCTGATTGTCAGACTCGTTACTGAGACATATATCAGCCCCTTCGCTTGTCACTACTTTGCATTCCTGCCTTTGACTAAAGAATTTTTTATCCAGCCGAGAGGGAGAGAGAGATTGCCACAGAGGGAGAGGAGAGAGAGACGGAGAGGGGGAGAGGAAAAAGCTTAATTCTTACCTGCTCCTGAAACTATTTAAAGTCTGTTTCTTTTCTGGGGGAAAAAAAAAAAAAAAAAAAAACTCCCGGGTGAATCTCGGTGGACAGCGGGACGCGGAGAATCAGTCACAGCCCGGGCGTTTAAGGGAGTCATCAGCGATCAAATGACGTTGATCCGCGCTGTAACCTTGTGGCGTATTTAATGTAAATAAGGCAGTTATGTTGCCAATCGCCGCGATACAAACACGAAGAGGTCCTCAGCCTCGCCTCCCGCGCCTGCCATTAGAGGCGACTTTATTTACAGACACTATTTAGGAGATCATGATAATTCTAAAACAATACTAGTGCCAAATGATTATGAAAATATGATTTTAATTAATCACGTAGTAGGCAAGGAAATTAGCATACGGTAATTAAACTTCGAGAAAAACGTCACGCAGGTTCTCTGCCTTATGGGTCCAGAATAATCATCACGCGGTGGGCTCCAGGACTTAATTATCAAACAAAATAACTTTTTTAAGGCAACTTTGCAAATGCTGGTCCTCAAGGCAAACGCTTTGGTAAATAATGTAAGGCGAGGTAACAAGGTAGAGATGTGAGTGATGCAGGAGGTTGGGTTTCTGCGAAGCAAGGGAGAGGGGGAAAGAAGGGGGGAAAAAGCTGAATAATGCAATTATGGATTCTCTGTCCTAGAGTTGACAAAAGCTGGTGCCTCAAAAGCCTCTTTGTTATGGGATTATATAATGATCCTGGTGTCATTATGGGAAAAAAAGATTCAGTAATAATAATAAAAGAAGTATCCAGATACACCAATGAGGAGCTTGTTTTAAAGAAAAGACTCGCATGTGACATTGGGGCATGTTAATAGCAGAAAGACAGGATCCAAAAGAGTTGACAAATAATGGAGGAGAGAGGGAGGGAGGGAGGGAGGGAGGGTGAGGGGGGGGAGAGAGAGAGAGAGAGAGAGACAGAGAGAGAGAGAGAGAGAGAGAGAGGCCTGTGTTGTGCATGATTAAGAAGGGTTGGAGACAGATTGATTATTCAAAACGCCAAGCCACAGGGACACTTAAAACATTGATTCAGGTAAGACTTGTTCTGGCCTGCCTGAACTGAGTTCCTCTAAGATGACTGGCAGGTTTTAAACCAGGGCATCACAATACATAAACAGCAAAGATAAAGAAGAAGCAGACACAACCTCCCTACCCCCCACCCCATCCTGTGGAAGGAGGCACTCAGTGGCAAAGGACCGGTGCAACGGTGAGGTTAGGTACAAAAAACTCCGCACCAAGAGGAGCAGCTGGGCAGCGGGCCGGACTAGGGGCTCAGGTACAGACGCAACCCAACTGTCCCTGGCACCTGGCCTTGGAACCTCACTGCCTATGGTCCGCTCCTCTGTGCACGCCCCGCCAGTGGGCACCCGGCCTGGTCACCCATGCCTGCACCCTCGGACTCTTTCCTGAATACCCAGGGCGTTCTCAATCTATATCTGTCCATCATTTATCTATCTGTCTGTCTCTCCCCAGGATTTCCGAGAGTGAGAAAACAGTGTTTCCCCCAACAGGCTAGTTCTATGAGATTCTTAAAGTCCACTTAAATCTTTGCAGTGGTGTTAAAAAAAAATTTTTTAAAGCCCCCGCCTACCCAAAAAAGTTTAGGAATTCAGTTCTCATTTTCCAATCTGATGTGTCTGAAATTCTCTTTGAACAAATTCCAAAATACAAGGTTTTTTTTTTTTTTTTTCCCTTGTATAGAAATTAGCATCGCAATCACATCAATGATATCACTATCTCTATGGGAATGATAGCTGGAGCAGTGGGGTGTTCTTTATTTCAATTCTTCGTGGATCAACTGATTATACTCTGTCGTCTTTTGAACCTGTTATTGTAAGTCAAGTGATTCTTTATAAGTGACAGCTCGGACAAAGAGGCGAGCAGGGCCGAGCAGGTCGAAAGGAAGTGGCCATATGGACTTGGAGAAAAGGCACTTTCTCCCCAAGAGAATGGGGGTGGCAGTCGCCTTTTAACCCTCAAGCCGCCGGCCCCCGCCTGGACCGAGGGAAGCAGGGAGCCGGACCGCGCGCCCTGGCACTGTCCCGGGGCCCTTCGCAGCGCCTATATGGGCTGGTCCTGAGTGGTGGCCTCCTGACCCGGGGTACGTCTTCCAGGCCCGAGGTGGCCGCGGCCTTCGAAGGCCGCGCACCTCAGGAGGGCCCGGCTCCAGGCGAGCTGGGAGACCTCGACTGGTGCGCACAGCCGCTCAGAGGCCGCAGAGGTTTTGTGCGGCTCAACTGGCCTGACCGACCCGGTAGCGACCGCCCACCACCTGGAGGCCGCGCCCCACCGCCTGAGCCCCGCTGAGGATTCGAGCGCGGAGCGGGGCGGGGGTGGGGGGTGCGGCGTGGAGGGCGAGTTCGCTGGCGCCCCCTGTCGGCGCCCGTGCGCTCTGCGTTTCCTGAGGACTCGCGCTGGCTGCCCTGGGGCTGCACTGGGAGACTTCCCCGGGCAGCGGAGCTCCTTGGAGGTGGGAGTCAAGGTGAGAGGTGAGGAGCACTGGACAATGACTAGAGGCCTGGCGTCCTCCAGAGACCGAAACTTGACGCCTACCTGCATCCCACTAAAGCACAGAAGAGTCTCCCCACCCCCATGTGTTTGGTGGCCACCTCCTCTTCTCCCTGTCCAGGATTTCTGGGCCTCTCCACCCTTTTCCTCTAGCTCTGGCCCTTCCCCGAAGGCCTCTCCTCACTGACTTCCTTTGCTCCTTCTGAGACTCTGGATTACTTCTCAGCGCTGCTGCGCAGCTTGGCGGGGCCTGGACCCCTGTGGCTGGAGTTTCAGCAGAGACTCCCAGAGCCTCACTCTATCCCTGCATCCCAGAGCCTTGCACTCACCCATCCTCACAGCCCTCTGGGTGTGAGACCACAACCAAGTTCCCCCACCCCAGACCTCAGTGGAGGTGGAGGTCTGCCATTTGCCCCGGGGACTCTGATCAGGACTTTCCACTCGTGTGATGTCTTCTTCAAGATGACACCAGCCTTCTGACTTCTTGAAACTGATGGAAGTCATTGGGAGCCTGGGCTGGCAAGATAGGTGGTCGTGGGCAAGAATCGAGGTGGTAAGACTCCTGTACCAGCTCAGAAGCAAGGGCCTGGGGAGCTGCACCATGTTGGAACATGAGAGCATCTTGTAATGAGTGCTTGGCTTCTACGGGTGCCTCCTCTGAAAGTAATACTTCTCACACAATGGATTGGTTCTGACCGCCTCCCTCGGATTACCAAAAGTGGCAGTGATTCATAAAATGTTACCCAACCGCTGCTTTAGACATGCACTTCCTGTGACAACAGCACTCATCTTGTTTTTGTTTCTGTACTGCTCCACTTCCCCCCCCCCATCTTCTGTTCCTCGTTACTCTGCTTCTCTCATGGTATCAACAGGTTAAAAACTAGCCATTGAAAGGGCCATCACTGGGGCGCCTGGGTGGCTCAGTCGGTTGAGCGTCCGACTTCAGCTCAGGTCATGATCTTGGGTTCGTGAGTTCGAGCCCCGTGTCAGGCTCTGTGCTGACAGCTCCGAGTCCGGAGCCTGCGTCAGATTCGGTGTCTCCCTCTCTCTCTGCCACTCCCCTGCTTCAGATTCTGTGTCTCCCTCTCTCTCTGCCCCTCCTCTGCTTGCGCTCTGTTCTCTCTCATGCAAAAATAAACATTAAAAATTGTTTTAAATTAAAAAAAAAGAAAGGGCCATTACCTATGACTAAAAGAGTGAAGCACACAAGGGAGAGCATGCTTGGGTGCTGCTTGGGCTCGGGAGAGGAGGGGGAGACCAGAACCAAGTTCCCCCACCCCAGACCTCAGTTTCCCCGCTGTATAAAGATACCCTCCAATGATCTGTCAAGCCCTCAGGATCACAGAAAGTCAGTGGTCCTAGGAGCCTCCTTTAGGTCCACCTTCTTCAAGCAGAAGAAAGATGCTGAGAGATCTGTAGAGGCCCATGTGTTTGGTGGGGATTCTCAGGGAGAGTCCCTGCTTCCCTGACCAAGTGCTCTCCTTTCCTCGGGGGGAAAGCCTGCCTGAGGCTCAACCTTGAGGCTTTCTTCTCCTCCCTACACAGTTTTCTCTGCTGCTGAGGTCAGGCATCTCTCTCCATGGAGGTGAGGGAGCAGACTTCTCAGCTCAGGGTGAATGAGCCTTCAAAGACTCCCCAGAGAGCAAGGTTCAGAGGTGTGCCACCAGAGGTGAGAGAGGTGATCCCTCAATAAGGAGAACTTGGGAAGAGTCTGACCTACGTGGCTATTCTGCCATGAACTATTGGTCCTTGGCCGCAGGACCCCCACCCCAAGCAGAGGCCAGTCATTCCCATCCTTACCTCCTCCAGCATCCTCTTTTAAGCATACCCTTATAAACACCTGGAATGCCGCTCTACCAAAAGTTCCCCCCCAAAGTTGTACACTGCTTCTGGGTTTTCCAACAAAGGGAAGAAGTCAACATGGTAACATCTATTTGTCCTGGCAGAACACGTCCTTTATCCCAGCAGGTGCCCCTGCTTTTCCTTCCTAACCTAAGGGCATCTGGCCAGGGATCCTGCTTCAGGTCCCAGCCCATCAGTACATCATAGCTCTCTGAACACTGTAATTGGTCCAGGAATGGGCATGTGGCCTAAGCCGGTCCAATCAGAGTGAATCTTGTATTTTATTTTTAAATACACACCAGTGGTGGGGTTGAGCTGCTGGAGAGCTGTGGTCCCCATCCCCACACCAAGACAGGAGAGCAGAGAACTTGCAGAGGTCACCAAGGGGGAGTCTGAGAATGGCACCCACAGAAATGGAGAAACGGCCCTGCTTGTGTTAAGCCCTACATCTAGCCACACCCAAAACCAGTACCATCCCTGCATCTCTCCATTTTGTGAGCTGGCAAATACCCACTGTTACCTTAATTCCACTTGCTTTGGGTTTTCTGTCACTTGCCACAGAAGCAGGGAGGCCTGATAATACCCTCTGCATTGGATGAAAACAAGGAATACCTGGACCAGGGGTCAGAAAACTCACAAACAAGATGGAAGCAAGGTGTGTGGGGCAGGGGGAGGGAGGGAGAAGCCAGACTCCTCATGCTCTTCTGGGCAAAAGAGCAGCCAGCAAACTTGCCAGAAGTCTCAGAGCTACAGGTGTGCCTTTGCATAGTAGCTCTGTTCCAAAAAAGATGTTTGTAAATTGAATTTTTGTAAATTGAATCTGATTTACTGCATTGGGACAGCTAGTTATTGAAGGCATCTCAACAGACGTCTTTCATAAAGTGAATGGTTGGGTTCTGAAATAGCAAATTAGTGGTAATTTATTTATAATTGTAATTTCCCTACCTCGGTCATATTTTTTTTAATTTTTTTAAGGTTTATTCATTTTTCAGAGACAGAGCGTGAGCGGGGGAGGGGCAGAGAGCGAGGGAGACAGAATCCAAAGCAGGCTCCAGGCTCTGAGCTGTCAGCACAGAGCCCGACACAGGGCTCGAACTCACAGATGGCGAGATCATGACCCGAGCTGAAGTCGGACGCTTAACCGACTGAGCCACCCAGGCGCCCCTCGGTCATCTATTTTAAAGTGGGACTCACCTGGATGTCTTCATGGTGTCTTTGTATAAATTAGTCAAAGGCCAAGAAAATCTGCTGAGCTATACTGGATAGAGTTACAACAATGCATTCCTGCTCCTTTGCAAGACTGTGGAGCTGGAATATCCTGGATGGACACTGGGCATCCACTTTGGGTCCCTCACTTACCTGCAACAGCCATCATTGATTTTGAGTTAGGTTCGGAGGGGTGGGGGACCATAAAGCTAGTGGACTCTTTGGTCAGAATGTGGCTTGTGCTGTGTCTACCTGCACAGGAATCAATGAAATAGCCCATGATCTCTAAATTTGGGGGCGGGGGGTCTTTTAAGACTGCAAATTAGGGGCGCCTGGGTGGCGCAGTCGGTTAAGCGTCCGACTTCAGCCAGGTCACGATCTCGCGGTCCGTGAGTTCGAGCCCCGCGTCAGGCTCTGGGCTGATGGCTCGGAGCCTGGAGCCTGTTTCCGATTCTGTGTCTCCCTCTCTCTCTGCCCCTCCCCCGTTCATGCTCTGTCTCTCTCTGTCCCAAAAATAAATAAACGTTGAAAAAAAAAATTAAAAAAAAAAAAAGACTGCAAATTAAAACAAAGTATCATGTTATGAAATAAAACTACCGGTGGGAATCCAAGAACTAATTTTCTTAAGATGTTGGTATCTTTATTATTCTCCTCCCATGCTTTAAATGTGTCTACCATTTGGCACACAGCCATGACGCGGTCCCTGCTTTGTCAAAGTTCCACTTTTCAGGCCTGATTTTACCTTGGGAAGAGGTGTCAGTTTTGTTTGCCACTAGAAACAAAAGGGACCAAATATTGGGAAAATGTAGTTTTCCAGAAAATGTTATAGCTAGCTTTTGGCTCACAGATGTGAGCTGGTCCACATACATCAGACAGAATTACCAAGAATCATCCCCAGTGTTTCCCTGGGTAAATGCTGAGGTCTATCACCATCTTTAAGGAAGAAAAGTGGGAATCAAAAACTTTTGCCAAGTTAAGGCAAAAAATAAGTCCCTTGACTCTGGCCAACACTCAGAATCCTGAGTGAGCCTCCCCTGAATTTGCCCAGGGCACAAACCATGGAGGTCAGAATGGGCAGTGAGCCAGGGGGGCTAAGAGGTTCATCCTGGGAAGTAATATCACTACAGAGACTTCATTTTAAATCCTGATTCCACCAAAAGGCTAAGTTGAGTCATATGGATCTTGGGAAATCAGAAAAGGAATATGGGAGGAGGGGAACGTACTGAGTGTCAAATGTATGTTGATGGTACCAGACTCCAAGTGAGGGACAAAGCTGGGGCACCTGGGTGGCTCAGTCAGTTAAACATCCAACTCTGGATTTTGGCTCAGGTCCTGATCTCATGGTTCATGAAATCGGGCCCCACATCAGGCTCAGGAATCTCTCTCTCTCTCTCTCTCTCTCTCTCTCTCTCTCTCTCTCCCTCAAAATGAATGAATAGATTTAACTAAATAAATAGTTTTTTTAAAAAGTGGGGGACAAAGTTGAATCAGATGGTGTCATTCAGGGGGGAGATGGGAGTAGCTCAGAGATGGTGTGCGTGAATCCCTGGAGAATCTCTGGGAGTCTGTACCTGCACTTGCAGCCACAGTTATTGAAGGCTCTAGAGTCCCGTGAGGGCTCTAGAATCCTCCAGGGTATCCTGCGGTCTGTGCCTGGGAAAGTCGGCTAGCAGAGTGGAGACTGGGGACTGGCACCAAAGTGTATAAGAAGGCAAATATGAAACCACACTAGTGACTGAGGACAAATTTATTCATTTGGGTCAGCATTTGAGACATAGTTATATCCACCCAGTTTATCCAGCCCTCCTCTGACTCTGAGAGTCCAATCTGTGGACCTGCCACGGTTACAGCTGGCCGCTCGAGGAGTGCCATCTAAGGCTCTGCTTGTGGGACCCCCTCCCCATTTAGGGCTAGGAGCTTCTAGAAGACAGACACCAAGCCCACTCCATTGCTAGACCCCAGGCCTACCCCAGCCTTTGGCACAGTATGGTATGAGGGAATTTTGATGGAACTAATCAAGAAATTCGTTTTAACACTTAAATAATTCATACTATATGTTGGGTACTTTTTTTAAACCTTTATTGACAAATTGAATGGATGAATGAATGAATGAATGAATGAATACATGAATATCACTGCTTAAAATGTGTTGCCCGCAGTAGAAATCAGTTGCTACTTTTAAGAATTAATGGCTATTTTCTCTGATAGAAAGTAACCCTTGATGCACATTAAAGAATAATTAGAAACATAAGAATGCACAAAGAAAATGATTTTATCTCCCTTAATGTCACCCTGTTAGCTTTTTGCGTATTTCCCTCCAAGAATTCTTCTCTGCATATCATTTTTTTCACAAACTTTGAATCATTCTCTATAAGCAATTCTGTGTCTTGCTTTTATTCTCTAACCGTTGTTTTTAAAAAGGCAACAAGCTCAAAATGGAGTCACTTGTGCTGAGCCCCACATCAGCAAACCAAGGCCTAATACCTAACCTAACTGCAGTTTCAACCTCCCCCAGGAGTAAACCTTAACCAATCAATGTGGAATTTCCTGGTCAGCAGTAGTGAGGTAATCTGCTGGATAGACCCCTTCCACCCTCCAAAGAAAAATGAGGTTTCACTCTTTCCTTGTCCCTGCTTCCATCTGCCTATAAAAGTCTCTCACTTTGTTCAGCTCTTCAGAGCCTTTCCTAGATGGGATGCAGTCAGACTCATGAATCATGAAAAAAGCCAATTAGATTTTCAATGCATATTTGCATTTGTTTTTTAGCAGATTTGGCGGCAGTAGTGGGACTGAAGGAGACTTCCATTGGCTTCAGGGACAACACAGGCATGATACCTGTGAACTCTTTTGAGTGTTCTGTCCTTCTCACTGTTTCTAAGGGCTCTGGGTCAGTTCCTCTGGGTTCTGAGCTCTGCTGTCTTTGTGTTGAGTTTCCAATCTAATTGGCTTTCCAGTATGTAATTCCCCTTTTGGAAACCCAGTCCAGTCCACAGTACTCACTTTTGGAGTCTCCTGGTTCAGCCCTTTCTCTAGTCCCAAGCTTCACAGGAATTGCTGGTGGTATACACAGAGCCTTCTCTTGGCCAGGACATAGTAATATCTATTGGGTACTGCCTATACCTTAAGATGCACCTGGTTTATTTGTCTTGTTTTGTGTTGACCAAAGATGTTGCAGCTGCAAAATTGGTGACTCTCCACCTAACCCAAAGACTCCTGTGTTAGCCATGGGAGTTGGTCACAAAATGGGTTAGAGTGACACTAGATCATCTGCCAAACTCAAGAAAATTTCCATGCAATAAGGTACAACTGTAAAATACCACACAATCCTCAGTCACCGAGGCACATCGCTTTTGAGTGTTAGTTTGGCTCCAAGAGACCCAAAGGCTTAGCTGGAAAAAAAAAAAAGTAATAATAAAAATGGAATCCTTAAATTTCAAAGAGCTGAGCATATCACCTTCCAATACACCTGCCTATTTTATATCTAAGAACTATGGTTCTGGAAGCTGTAAATCTCTATGCAAAAATGCCAACATCTTACTAAGAACAACCTGTTGTTACAATGGCCATTATGGGGAGCGTTCCAATTAGATAAGATCATTTAAGAAGTGCACTTGAAAGCAAGGACTCCCAAATCAAGCAAGCAGAATGGGGTACCTATTTTAATTGCATGCAGAAGCCTCCAAAAGGCTTTAAAAATTCCAAAATAACTTCACTGAAAGACTTGTTGTAAAAAATTAAAGATACAAGAAGCACCTAAAACAACACTGTAAGATTGACATAAGTCCTACTGCTCCTCTCCATCCTCCTTTGAGCCCTCATTCTACTAATCCTGTGTCTAAACCATCTTCCCATTTAGAGGGGGCCACAAGACAGTAAACGGAGGTCCACCAAGTGTAGCTTTAAGCTAGCACCAAGTGTAGACACCCCCGTATCTACCCTCAAAGGGCTTCTCCCAGAGTTGACAGGACTCTGAGGGATTTTCTGGTAGACTGCCACGTAGTTCCCTTAAATAGACAAGAGAAACTAAAATGTAGTTGATGAAAAATATTGCCAAATTCTGGCAGATAGCAGAGCCTGCAGAGGGGATCCTGGGAAAACTGGCAGAAGCCAGTGAAGGATGAGATTTCTTACTGGATCCCTGTCTTCCAGATCTCTGCCTGTAG
Organism: Lynx canadensis; assembly: GCF_007474595.2. Classification (NCBI taxonomy): domain Eukaryota; kingdom Metazoa; phylum Chordata; class Mammalia; order Carnivora; family Felidae; genus Lynx; species Lynx canadensis. The sequence continues at coordinate 39,401,073 of NC_044317.1, read as the reverse complement.
CGCCCAAGTAGAGTGAAATATCTTTGCATCCTCTTTGGGAACTTAAGTCCATGGGTTTTCCAATGCTGCCAGAACTACTTACTGTTTCCAGCTAAAAACTGGAAAGATATTTAAAAGGGGTTTTAAGGAGCTCTGTTGTCAGAAATTGGCCAGATTGAAAGCTGATATTCAGAGCCTGATAGAAATTATTTTAGGCTTTCTCCCCTAAGCTGAAATGAAACTATGTACCCAAAGGGAAAGGTCATTTAAAACTTAGGGGAAGGACAAATATTTTAAATGTCTTCACCACAAATATTAGTAAAAAGCTTTAGCCACCTGAGCAAGTAAACTTAACTTATTTCATCTACCAGAGAAACAACTTAGAGTCAACGTTTTTATAACTAGTGAGTATACTAGTTTGTATTATTGTATTTTATTCATAGCAGGAATTTTAAAATGGAAGCTGTAAATGGTTTCTGTATCTGCCTATATGTTTATGTGTGTGTATATATGTATATATACATATGTATATGTGTTATGGGTGTGTGGTATTTTCTACCTCTGGATGGTACTACTAAAATCAGTTTGTAAAAAAGACCTATTTAATTGGCTTGAAGAGAATTAAGCACTTACATGAGTTAAGGACTTGTAGCATTCTCAGACATGTAACAGAAACTAACCCAAATGCTTTTCAGGTTCATGTAATCTGAGAAAATATTTGGTACTAAAGTTAATTTAAGTTTGTTGCTTAAGTTTGTTGGTTTAATTAAAATAGACATGTGTTTACAGTTATCAACATCTAATATAATGCAGACACACAACTTTTATTCTTAGTGGGTTTAATATTCAAATAAGTTCACGTTATCCCTGTTACAAAATTTCTCAGCAAGTAAAAGGACTTGGTATAATCGAAACTTAATGAGTAATTCAATGCAATTGTTGAGAGCAAGTAAATTAAATAGATGTAAGAAAGATAAAAGTTTTTAGGTAATTTTTAAAAATAGTTCCCCAATTATTTTTGGTAACCTGAAACCTTAAAGTTTGGCTAAGTTAATTTAAATAATGGATAGTCATTAAATATGTAGATCATTTCCAAGTAAGATAAAACACACAAAAATAATTACTAACAATGGGCTTCTCCACATTTGACTTTCTTTACAGAGGAACTAAAGATATTTTGGATCTATTAGTAAACACGTTTTGTGCCATGCTGAGAAAATTACTATGAGAGAGCATACATTTCTGAAAATTATAAAAAGTATTTATTTATAAAATGTATAACATCAAGCCACAGAATGCTAATGTAAAGGACAGTTCCCAATTGTTTGCTTCTTTATTTTCACTAAAAATTAAAGTTTTTAGGGCTAAAAATTCTAATGTATATTATCAGAGCTACTGGAAATAATAAAGGAAACATCTTAATATACAAGAAAAGTAGGATGTGTGTTTTCAGTAAAAGAAGCTATGAATAATGGAGGTGGATTTTTGTTAAGAAAAAAAAGGAAGAAAGAAAGAAAGAAAGAGAAAAAAGAAGGAAAGGAAGAAAGTGATTTTTGTTCTAAAGTAAAATTGGTGGGGCACCTGGGTGGCTCAGTCGGTTAAGCAGCTGACTTCAGCTCAGGTAATGATGTCCCAGTCCGTGGGTTCAAGGCCCATGTTGGGCTCTTTGCTGACAGCTCAGAGCCTGGAATCTGCTTTGAATTCTGTGTCTCTTTGTCCCTCTGCCCCTCCTCTGCTCATGTTCTGTCTCTGTCTCTCTCAAAAATAAATAAACAATTAAAAAAAATTTTTAAATAAAGTGAGATTGGTTATTTCAGAATGGGAAAGAGTTTTCTCTTTCACATAAGAAAAAAAATGTAAAAGGTTTAATGGAAAAAGCATCTGGGGAAAGAAACTTATGTGTGGTCAGGCTGGTTAAGAATGAAATAAATTTATGTTTAAAAATGGGTTTTCAGGGGCGCCTGGGTGGCGCAGTCGGTTGAGCGTCCGACTTCAGCCAGGTCAAGATCTCGCGGTCCGTGAGTTCGAGCCCCGCGTCGGGCTCTGGGCTGACCGCTCAGAGCCTGGAGCCTGTTTCCAATTCTGTGTCTCCCTCTCTCTCTGCCCCTCTCCTGTTCATGCTCTGTCTCTCTCTGTCCCAAAAATAAATAAATGTTGAAAAAAATTTAAAAAAAATAAATAAAAATGGGTTTTCATATAAAAAGTACACTGGTGAAAAATTAGAATTAATTTCCTCTCTGTTAAAAGGGCAAAGTTTTCTTGGACATTTGGTCTCCTTCTGGTAATAGATTGTGAAAGTTTATTTACCTGTTAAGTAATCTGCCTAAAAAGCAGAAATTTTTGTGTCTTACCAAAATAATGTGTTGTGCTTCATTTTAACTTTATCATCATGTCCTTGATTACTTCAGTTTCTCTATTAAAACAGCTAAGGTGTTTTTTTTTAATTTTTCAACTATTTAACTTTACGTATTTTCCTAGAAGTCTTTAATTGTCACTATGGTTCAATAGATAACTAAGTATTGTCTCACCATGGGCTATGATGCTATTTGACCAAGTGTTTTTAAACCTTTTGATATTTTCGACAAAATTCCCAAAATCAAATTCTAAATAAAGCCTTTTGGCCCTGAAATAACTTTGGGACTTTCCAGAGGGTCCCTGGAACATCTCAAAAAATTTGTTCTCTCTCCTTATAAAAAGGGAGATGTTAAATTAGATTTCTTTATAGCTAAATAACATGGGCAGCATTGTCAAACAAGAAAATAGTAAGCTTCCTCTATGTTGTATTTGTATAGGTACATGTTCTAAGTGTTTCCGAAATAGTATGAAATTGCTAAAGTCTAATATACCCTGGGCTAATGCTATCATCATAATGCCAGTTATTTCGCAATGTTGAGTGTCACAGAAATAACTAAATTCCATTGTAATCATCAGATCTTTAACAATGGGCATGTTTTATCTTTTGTCATTCATAGAGTTACTGTTTTACTCTGATGCTTTTGCAAAAGCGTTCCTGCAAAAGTGCTTCATCTTCAGTAATGTTCATGGGAAGGGCTTTGACAAGTACAGGTTCCTGACAACTTTAAGATCATAAAACTAGGGGCATCTGGGTGGCTCAGTTGGTTAAGCATCAGACTCTTGATTTCGGCTCAAGTCATGATCTCAGGGTTGTGAGATTGAGCCCCTAGATTCCACGCGGGGTGTGGAGCCTGCTTAAGATTCTCTCTCTGTCTCCCTCTACCCTTTCCCAGCTCACTCACTCTCTCTCTTTCTGTCTCTCTTCTCAAAAAAAAAAAAAAAACTGAATTGGGTAAAAATTTCCAGAAATAATGGAAAAACTGGATTCAAGCAGACTACTGAGAAGAATGATTATAATTTTTTATGACTCTTTGTTTGAAAACATTACTAGTTACCTAATGTTTTCTTTTTCCAGATTTAAAGAACTTTTCTCTTAAGCTATATATAAATTACAGCAATTACAGTATATTTTTGTAAAGAAAGATGAAACATTTACTTTTTCTTCCTACGTGATCCCTCTAGAATAGAGAAACCCTTAAATTTCTTCATGGAAATATAGTTAGTTGTTTCCATAAGTTCAGTAAGGATCTGTTCTTGCAATGGGACACAACTGGAAATATTGGCTATATTACCCGGGCTTTTACTGGAATGGTATTGCAGGTAAAATATGATGGTGAGTCCTTGGCTTGCCTTCCTGGCCTCTGGGGCTTTTAAGAGTTCAATCTAAGACTCCTTATGAAATGTTCCAGCAAAGCAGTCTTAAAAAGAGCTTATATGATCAGTCACTATTCTTGCTGCACTTATGCAAATAATCAGGCCAAGTTTAATACAAATTAGTTTTACTGTGATTATCTTTGGGAAAAAAAATTGGGGTAATGGTAGAGGGAAAAATTATGTTCCACCTTTATAGATGTTAGATTCTAATCCTGTTAATTGTCTTTGATGTTCTGTTATACACCTGTCAATTGGACTCTGTCCTGAATTCTTTTAGTTTCCTCAAATAAATATTTGGCTATGATGCTGCAAACTGAAATTTCCAATTTCCTCCCACCCTCCAATTTGAAATCACTAAGAACAAAGATTTCCCTTAAATTGTAGACAGGTCCTCCTCACTACCCATATGGCAGCCAAACTTCAGGGACTAGAACTGTTGGTATACATCTCACAGCTAAAGAAGGCTCCACCTCACACGCTGTCCTGTGCAGATGATGGAGACCTCCCAAGCAAATTGATGAGGAAGAGAAGGAGCTAACATCAAGGCAGACTGCTTCCACCTAAGACATCTGATCAAGACTTCATACTTTAAACATGAAACCCTTTTACTCTTTCTTTCCTTTACTTTGGCATTGGCCTGGAAAGATAACACCATCATTTATATTTCCCAGAACATGACTAAGGGGGACTTTCGGACCACTGAATTTGTCATCAAAAACTCCAATTTCTGTCTCTGATGGTAGAAACACCAGTCCATTTCCCTGTCTTTGGTTAACAGCTCCAAATCCAGGGAATCTTGCATCCAAGCTCTGTACAAGGAAAGAGACACAAGGCAAGGGCAATCAGAATAAAACAGCCTGGGGCATCTGGGTGGCTCAGTTGGTTAAGGATCTGACTTTGACTCAGGTCATGATCTCATGGTTCACGGAGCCCCACATTGGGCTCTGTGCTGACAGCGTGGAGCCTGTTTGGGATTCTCTCTCTACCTCTTTCTCTCTTAAAAGATAAATAAATAAACAAACATTTTAGAATAAAGCTGCCTATGTAGTCTACTGACCTCTAAATTTGCTGGCCTCCATGGCTGTCACCTTTCTAGTCCTGGGTCACACACTCAAGTGGGAATTACCAAGAGACATTCATGATTAAAATTAGCTTCCTTTAGTATATCACTTCTCCTCTGAAGCTATGATAAAGAACTTTTCCTTAACTCTAGAAAGTATTGTGAAATCTTCTGTTAAAACAACAGCTTCCTGGGGTGCCTCGGTGGCTCAGTGGGTTGGGTATCCAACTTCGGCTCAGGTCATGATCTCACGGTTCATGAGTTGGAGCCCCGCATTGGGCTCTGTACTGACAGCTCAGAGCCTGGAGCCTGCTTCAAATTCTCTCTCTTTCTCTCTCTCTCTCTCTCTCTCTCTCTCTCTCTCTCTCTCCCCTTCCCCTGCTCAACTTCTGTCTCTGTCTCTGTCTCAAAAATACATAAACATTAAAAAATATTAAAAAGAAAAAAACAATAGCTTCCCAACAAAAATCCTTAAAAATCCTTAGACTCTCCGGCCAAAGTTGTTCTTGATAACTACTGCCCTTAATTATCTTTCAGCTGAGCAAAGAGGTTTCTGTGCTGTGGCCAACACCACCTGCTGCACCTGAATTAATACTTCTGGAGAAGATGAAACTCAGTTACGTAAGATCACTGAGCAAGCTACTTGGCTTAAAAAGATGATTCCTTGAGTGGGGTCTTTCTTTAGACTATTTGATTATGATCGGTTTAGTCTTGGAGACCATGGTTCCAAAGTGTACTACAGTCATTGGGAATTATCTTATTTATAATAATCATGGTAGTCCCCAAGGTGTGCTGTCTTCTCCCAAAAGCTTTAAATACATGTTTGCAAGCAGCTAACCATCAAACAAATGATCTCCTTAAGTCTGGAACATCAGAAAGGGAATGAAGAGAATGACTGATTTTACAATGTAAACCTGAAGTCATGACTTCTGAATACCACAGAGATTCAGCAAACTTCATCATGACCTGTGAATACCACACAGAGGATCAGAAAAAACTGAGAATTTTGGAGCCATGGCTGAGAGTGGTGTTAATGCCTTACATTTTGATCACATCACAAACTGAGAGTATGATCAAAAGAAGGGGAGGGGATTCTTTAAAAAGGCAACAGGCTCAAAATGGAGTCACTTGTGCTAAGCCCCACATCAGCAAACCAAGACCTAATACCTAACCTAACTGCAGTTTCAACCTCCCCCAGGAGTAAATCTTAAACCAGTCAACCTGGAATTTCCTGGCCAGCGTTAGAGAGGTAGTCTACCTGGTGGACTCCTTCTGTCCCCCAGAGAGGTAATCCACTCCTTCCTTGTTCGTGCCCCTTCTGCCTAGAAAAGCCCCTCCTTTTGTTCAGCTCTTCAGAGCTCCTTTCTATTTCCTAGATGGGATGCTGCCCGACTCATGAATCATCAAATAAAGCCAATTAGATCTTCAATAGTCAGTTGAATTTTGGGTTTTAACACCTTGTAGCACAAGGTATTTCCCCACATCATTAAATATTCTTTGAAAACATGATTTTATGACTACAAAGTGTTCCATCAAATGGATGCAACATAATTTATTTATTTAAACAATCTCTTATTTTGGAACGTCTAAATTGTTTCTAACGTTTTGTTCTCTCAAAAGTATTGGAGAGAGCATTTTCATGGTTAAATGTAGCTGGCGGAGGTGGAGGTGAAGGAGTTCAAGCAGATGACGGAGGCCCTGGGCCCCAGCACCATCAGGGACCTTGCTGTGGCTGGGCCAAAGATGCAGGTCAGAGTGGGGAGGGGGTCGGTGTGCGTGTGCGTGCGTGTGTGTGTGTGTGTGTGTGTGTGTGTGTTGGATATGGAGGGTTTGGAGACTCCTCACAGGCATTGCCAATTTTCTTTCCAAAAAGACTGCCCCAACGTGTACTTCCCCCACTCTTGTCTCCTCCTGCCCTCTGCCCATGTGCACTCAGGTGGGGTGGGGTGGGGTGGGGGGCTTCGGGATGTGCCCCCCACTGGCTCGTAAGAGGATGTTAGCACTTACGCAAGTCACTCTGGTGCAGATAGGTTGGCCTTCTAGTTCTCACCGTGGCGTGTAATTTTCAGCAGGTTCCTGTTGCCCCCAGGGTCACCCCTCAGCTCTAGGGACCTCCAGATACGTCCCTCAGTCCCCAGCAGGGAACAAACAAGACCTTCTTGGCTTCAAAGGAAACACTGTATCTCTTTGCTCTAGCCCTCTGGCGGGCATGGGTCCAGGGAAGGCACACATCCAGCCAGCATTAGTGAGATGTAGTCATCATAGGATCCTGGTCGAACCCTCCTGCCAGCTGCCCACTCAGAAACTCTGCTCCCACAACCCCTCTTCCTTTGCTCCCTCGGGGGTTATTCATGCCACTGGTGATGATTTTCTTATTGCTCCAAAGGAGAAGTGGCCCCTTGAGTGGCAGAACCAGGCTCTGGGGCCAGACCACCTGAATTCAAATGCCAGTTCCATCATTTTAGAGCCCTGTGACCTTAGGCAAGTTACTTAATCCCTCTGTGCCTTAACTCGCACGTCTGAAAAGTGAGACCCTACCTCGTGGGCTCCTTCTGAGAGCTCAGTGAGGCAGCACTTAGTGCAAAGCTTAGCACTCACTTATGTGCATCAGTGATATTTAAATATTTTATGTGTACTTTTTCATTAAATAAGAATGAGAAGAGGACCTGACATCCCACACTAGTTTGTTTAGTGGCTCGGTGCGCAGAGGCATTTTGGTGGCATTGGTTTCCAGTGCACCACGCAAGCCCTTGCCCGCTGACCGAAATGTCTATCGGCATTCACAGTTCTCTCATGAGCAGTCCCTTCTGCAGAGGGCACTCACCCTTAACATGACGACAGAAGCCCAGCCACCATGACCAGCGCTCTTCCTCTCGATAAGATGTCTGGAATGTCAGATCTGAGTCCGTGGGTCCAGAATGGCCGCACTCCAAACTCCCAAGCCAGTGCTTTCCCTCAGTCTTCCAGAAACTCCACCTAGCTTTGGTCACAAATGCCTTTCCTAAGCAGACTCCCCTGGGAACTCACACCCACAGGACACTACTTTTTCTCTTCTTACAGTGGGATTTGCAGATCACACTTTTAAAAAGGGAACTTGATTTTGTGGCTACATTTAATCTGGGTTCACGCTTGCCCTTTGCCTGTCCTCTCTAGTATCTGAGGAATGCTTGACGGGTTACAGGCGGATATTTTATGCATTACTTATTCATCTTTTTACAAGTGCAGCAGCGAAGCTGGCCTTCCTGGTGTTGACTGGCAGAAACACAGTTGCATATCTACGGAAGTCCAGTTTTCTAGCAGCTCAAATCGGTGACATCATGAGAAGGTAACAGAACAGTCAGGTTACCGCTATGTTCCCCTGAACGCCCTGATCCCCACAACACTGCCCTCAACAAACAACTGCCTTGCCCCTAGGGCTGTGATATCCACACTAACAATCATTTGGGGTGAAGGCCACCCAGACACCCCTGAAACCAGATGCAACTTTTTTCCAGCTTTATTGAGTTGCAATTGACATTCAACATTATGCAGGTCAAAAGTGTGCAATGTGATAGTTTGGTACACCTGTATACATTGCTAAATGCTTACCACGATAAGGTGACTTAGCACATCCCCCACCTGATATAATTACCATTTTGTTATGGTTGTTAGGGTGAGAACATTCAAGCTCCTCTCTCATAGCCACTTTTTTTTTATAAATTTTTTTTAACGTTTATTTATTTTTGAGACAGAGAGAGACAGAGCATGAACAGGGGAGGAGCAGAGAAAGAGGGAGACACAGAATCTGAAACAGGCTCCAGGCACTGAGCTGTCAGCACAGAGCCCGACACGGGGCTCAAACTCACGGACCGTGAGATCATGACCTGAGCCGAAGTCGGACGATTAACCGACCGAGCCACCCAGGCACCCCTCATAGCAACTTTTTTTAATGTTTATTTATTTTTGAGAGCCCGAGAGACAGAGCATGAGTAGGGGAGGCACAGAGAGAGGGAGGCACGGAATCGAAGCAGGCTCCAGGCTCTGAGCTGCCAGCACAGAGCCCAACGCATGGCTCAAACCCATGAACCACAAGATCATGACCTGAGCCGAAGTCAGACGCTCAACCGACTGAGCCACCCAGGCGCTCCTCATAGAAACTTTTAACTATACAATACGGTACAGCTGGATAGTACCATGCTGGACAGTAGGTCCAGAACCTACGCATCATCAGACCCAGCTCTTGGAGCCAAAGGCCAGCACGTCAACACCGTGAGCTGTTTCTGTCACAACCTGCCTGGCCTTTATGGTGAGTGCCATGAGAAAGTGAGTTTTCTAGATAATACACATGTATTCCCATCACTAAGAAGTGCCAGGCCCACAAAGAAGCACCCCATGAGAAGATGGTGACAACTTTCCCACTGTGCCCCTGAAGAATGTGTCCCAGTAGCATGGGGCAGCTACAGAGCAGCACAGCCAGACTGACCCGTGAAGGGACACAATGTTTGCCAGATGGATACTGTGGCTGGATTTCCCACCACCTTCCAGAATGTGCTGTGTCTTCACAAAATGCGACACATCAGACCTGATATTCTGGAAGCTAAAGCATAGAGGAAAAATACTCTTTAAAGATGATCTCTTGAAGATCAACTTTGCAACTATGAGACTTGAAGTAAGTCACGGTTGAGGAATGTAAGGATGAAATTACAACACAAGTCTTTGCTATTGTGAGTGTGGACACCGGCCGATGAGAGGCTGCTTGGGAGGTGGATGGGTGCACGCATGGGGAGGATTTGAGTGAGAAGTGGGGGCTCAGGACCTGGACATGGGGAAAGAGGGAAGGTGGAGTTTGCAGGAGGGTTCCCCAGAGGTAGGGGAGGGGAAAGGCCACATACACAGCCCAGCTCCATGCCAGGCCCTATGGGGAAAAGGAGGGCAGTGGGATCGGGGCACAGATCCTGAGTATTTCCTCCCTAGTGCTGGAGTCCACTGTGCATGGCCTCAGCTTGCTTGTCAGCATGGAATCAGGAGCTCTCCAAAACCAAGGTGGGTTTGTCCCTTCTGTGTCCTCAGCAGTGAGCACAGACTGCCACCTCCCAGAGACTCAGTCCCCGGTTCTTGAATGAGTGAATGAATGAATGCATGCATATGTCCACATTCCATAACGTGCCAGTGTTGGGTGAAACAACAGAGTTTTATAGTTTGGGGAAATCTGCATTAATCAAAATTGTATGAATAATCGGACAGCATATTGGAAAACCAAAAAAAATGGGGTGCAATACTTAATTTACAAGACAGCCCTGATTTTATACACACACATATAAATGTCCTCTGATTTGAAGCAAGCATATGATCTGTGACATGCACCATGCACTAACCAGGGGACGGTCATTGTCAACATGTGAGGGATTTCCTTGCAGCCTCTCTGCTCTGCCTATATTGTATATATTATGCCGAGAACAAACGTATGGGAGGGAAATCACCCACACATTAATCGTGATTCTAAGATGGTGGGATTATGGACGATTTAACTTTTATTGACAGATTTCGGTGTTTTCTCAATTTCATACAACGGGCACATCAACAAATTGTTTAAATGAACAAAACGCCCATGATTCAGATTTGGGGAGGGCTGGGAAGGAGGGTCACAGGGATAGAGGGACACCTGCACCAGGTGTGTTTGGGCAAAGCTGTGAAGGTCTCCCACTGGCTGGGCCCGGGTCTGGCCACGCTGTGGATTCTGAGCACCTGCCGCCCCCCAAGTACAGCCCAGCACCCGACAGTCTTGCAGGACTGGACGGCTTGCCCTCAAAGGGAGGAAGGGGCTTACTCGCTGCCAGATGGCTTCCGTTCCCGCCTCAGATGGGAGGGACCTTGACCCAAGCCTCCCTCACTTCTCCAGTATCACAGGGTTTGTCAAGGGACTCCCCACCTGCTTGGTCATTCCCACCTCCCAACAGCTGGGACGACAGTGGATTATCACCACTCTACTGATGCCAACACTAAGGATCTGGGAAGATTAACGCAAGGAAGAGGTGAGCCCCAAGTTGCTCTTGTGCCTGCTTTTCAGACTCCTGCACTCCCCACTGCTCTGCGCTGCCTTGATCCTGCCCGGCCTCTCCAGCTGAGCAGGCCATGACGGAGGGAGGCAGGGTTGAGGAGCAGTTGACTCGGTCTAGAAGGCTCCAAGGACTTATCAACAGTTTGCCTCTTGGTGGTAGAGAGGGGGCAAGGGCCCCAAGAGCCAGTCTGCAGGCTCACCAGCAGTGGGTCCTTCCACCTGGTAGGGCACATGCGTGTTGGGGACGGGCACAGAAGAGCCCCGGGGAGACATCTTCAAAGCCACGAGGCCGTGGGACAACCTTGCCTGTAGCGGGCTCTGCGCAGGATTCTTCCATCCGCCACTCAGAATCTACTGTCTCCCATTCTTCACCCCACTCCCCACACAGGGAGACTTAACTCTGCGGTCTCCCTCTCCAAACTCCTTTGTCCTCTGGCTTGGAGATCAGTTCACGGTGGGAGACTGGAAGGTGGGTGGAAGGAGAATTGGGGTGTCTCCCTCACCACCCCCCAGCAGGCCAGGGTACAGCAGTGTCTGGGCCCCTCTAGTTCTGCCATCACTGCAGTGGGCCACCCCGTTCCCAGGACTCTATCTGTCTCCAGGGACTCTGTTCTCACCCCTGTGGAGTCCCTGTCCTGTGTCAGCCCTGTGCTCACTGCTAAGCACACAAGAGGAGCACAATGGCTTCCCAAGTTGCTGGTCCCTGGGTGCTTCCCCATCCTTTGTGGGTTCTCTTAGCTCTGCAAACCCTTGTAAATCCTCTCTCCATTACACTCCCTCCAGTATCCCCTTGACTGTGCATTTTTTTTCCTCCTGGGATGTGGACTTATTCAGGCTCCCACTGAACCACTCCCTACTGGTGTGTCCAGTCTGACCTCCATGATCTCTCTCTGGGCTTCAATTTCCTGATCTTCCAAATGGGGAAGTAATAACCAACATGCTTTGCTTGTCGTTAAAATTTTTTTTAATTTTTTTTAACGTTTATTTATTTTTGAGACAGAGAGAGATAGAGCATGAACGGGGAAGGGTCAGAAGGAGGGAGACACAGAATCCGAAGCAGGCTCCAGGCTCCGAGCTGTCAGCACAGAGCCCCACGCGGGGCTCGAACTCATGAACCGCGAGATCGTGACCTGAGCCGAAGTCAGCCGCTCAACCGACTGAGCCACCCAGGCGCCCCAAAAAAATTTTTTTAAGGAGACTATAGGAAATGTGGTTCTTTTGAAAAGGTTTACAAATTCTAGTGTCAGCAAGAGATTTAAGGATTGGTGCTCTGTGTTCTCGGGGACTTCCTGAGCATCTCTGATAAAGAGTGGTTACTGTCCAACCTGTCACCTGCCTCTTCTTTTTTTTTTTTTTAAATGTTTACTTATTTTTGAGAAAGACAGAGCATGAGTGGGTTAGGGGCAGAGAGAGAGGGAGACACGGAATCCGAAGCAGCCTCCAGGCTCTGAGCTGTCAGCACAGAACCCGACGTGGGGCTCGAACCCATGAGCTGCGAGATCATGACCTGAGCCGAAGTCAGATACCCAACCGACTGAGCCACCCAGGCGTCCCTTGCCTCTTCTGAGATAGACTGTGAGTCAAGAAGAAATGCAAGAATGGCTTCAAGGGGCCTAAACAGTGATACAAAAGCCTCAAGCTTCTGCACTTAACTCAGGCCTTTTGGACGGTCAGTCAAAGCAGATGAACACTTACTTTACACAGAATTTTAATAAGCCTTGAGTTTTGGTTTCTGGCCCACCATCAGTAGGAAAGAGTAATTTAGGAAGAGAGAAGACTTTCGGGGAGACCACACCAACAAGAGGGGAAACTGGAAACTGTGTAAGAAGAACCCAGAAATCTCCAGAAACGAGGCCCTGGGACTAGAGAAAGCTCCGGGATCCGAGGCCATTAGCAGAGGGCAAACGCCGAGCACACCTCTCAGGCCCCGAGGGCTGCACCACCTCCTGCTCAGAATCCGAGGTTCACTGCAGCAACCCTGAGCCATTACGGAAAGGTTAATGGTGTTCCACATTCTCCAAGTAAGAAAAAAAGGAAATGTGCACCGCATCTTAGAAATATTTCCATCTGAAAATGTTACATGAAAATAATTTATGGCTCTTTCTGGAAAACTCAGCTGTCTTGATCTTACTCCCTGTGGGTTCCAGATGGGTGAGGTTTTGCTGTTACTGGAAATATCCACGTTTGCATTTATTGAGTGCCTGCTGAATGCTGATCACTAAACTCGGTAACGGGGGTGAGGGATACAGGGAGGAGAGGGCAGAGCAATGTCTTGAGGGGCCTGGGAGGAGCATTTGAATAAGCTCATGGACTGAAAGACCACTCCCCACCCCCGCTTCTCCTGCCTTCCCGAGGGATCTCACACAGCCACAGCACTGTACCTGGTGCCCGCTGCCTCCACGGCCATACCTGCACCAGCAGGCGGGACAAACTGGGCCACCTCAGCCGGCAGCCCCTCACCAGCTGGGCACCCCAGTCTGTGCCCCTCTCTGGGGTCTGTTTTTATTATAAATATTTCATTGTTTAGGAGTTTGGGTTTTAGCTGATATACAGCATTTGGCAGGGCTCCCCTCTAGCATTTGGTAATAATTCCATACCAAATGCTAGGGAGAAACCCTCCCAAATGGAACAGTTTCAAGCCAAGACTCTTTAAAAACCAGAGCCTGAGGAAGTCACCGTATCTGAGCATCCGTGGCTCCCGGGCTAGGAGAGGACAGACGCGTGCCTGGGACACAGCGCTACCTTTGGGCTCCCCACATCGCACACGACAGTCTCTCCTCTGTCCTGACCTCGGCACAGCCTGGGCCGGAGCCACCCCTGGAGACATAAAGCAGGGGGCTGTATACACAATAGGTGCTCCGTAAACATCGCTGAGCTGGATTCTGTGATGTAGGATTAAAACGTGCTCATTCGGTTTCCAAAAATGTGATTTCTTCACACTTGTTCTTTCCCCCACCTTTGACAGCTCCGGATTTCCTTCCGGAGAAAATGGGTTTCCTGAACCGCTGGCACCGTGCCACCAGGCTTTGTATTCCGGTGGCTCTGTGACCTGTGTAAGTCAAGGATGAGAACACCCACCTCACGGGCTCCTGGGGAGGATTGACACGTGGGGCCCTGGTGCACAGTATGTGCTCAACAAAGACTCACTCAGCCTGACCGAGCACTCATTTTGTGCCAGAAGCCTTACATGGACATCTCCCCTCATGGGTGTTTGATAGGAAGGGGAGGCTTCCTGCCTGAACCCCCCCACCCGTAACTCTCCTCGCCAAATCATGAGTGGAAGTGCACCCCGGGCCACTGTGGCTAAATCCCTGCACCTTCCCACTCCCCTCCTGCAGCTTCAAAGGCATGGATACATGCCAGCAGCGGTGCCATCAGCGATGAAGGGGTCAACCTTTCCTGCTGGTTGTCAGTCCCACCTCCTCCTCTAGGTTTTTGGCCTCTGAGTGATGTGAGTCCTCAAGTCTCTTCACAGGGCAGAAAGCAGCCCCTAGAACAGGGTCCAGTGAGGTAACAGCAGCTGCCTGGAAATGTTCCAGAACCCCAAGGAAACCCTGTTGTTTCTTCAAAACTACCCTTGACCTAAACTAATTCTTTTTTTTTTCTCTCATTCTCTCTTTTTTTAAATTTATGTATACTTCTTGACTGTGGTGTATCCTACTGTGAATTTAGGTTTTTAATCCTGCTTGGGACTCTTTGTGACTCTTGACTCTAAGGATTCATGTCTTTCATCAACGCTGGAAAATTATTACCCGTTATCTCTCCAGAAATTGCCTCCCTCTCTGACTCTCTCCCTTATGCTTCTGGAGGTATTATAGACTTCTAGAGATATGAGACCTCCTAATAGAGGTCTGTGTGCACCTCTGTAGCACCTGTGAGCAGAGCTATCCTGCCTGTAAGTCACTTCCTCAGGAGGCTGGTGAAATGCCTGAAGCCATGGACGATGCTGTCCCTTCCACCAATCCACAAAATCCCTGGCAGGCAATGGAAAGATGGTGTCACTGGACACCACATAAACAAACCATGACCTCAGGCAACTTAATCACCCCTCCGTGCCTTGGTTTCCTCTTCTATAAAATAAGGAATCTAAGTGAGCCTTCTCACGAGTTTGCTGCGAAGGCTAAATGCTTCATTTCTGGAAGGGCTTTCTCCACCCACTGCTGATGTCCACTGAGTCCATCAAAAACATCACCTATTAACGACAATGATATTTGAAGCCCATTCCTGTAGCTATGCCACTGCATTCCTTTATCTCTCTGAAATTGTGCATAGAATATTCCACCTGAAGTTTTATTCTCACTGGAGGCATAAAGATGGTGCAACCTTCTGCCCCCTCCCCCCGCCTCTTGGGACAAGTAGTGAGAAATCAAAATGAGACTTAGAGCTGGACCGAGGCAGGTGTGGTGAGGGATGTGGCAGAAATCCTGGAGGAGAAAAAGTGAGAACGGATATCCATCAAGTCATTAACTGCAGAGTTATGTCTCCCACCTGACTTAATGATCAGATTCAGGTTTTCAGATCTTCCTCATCCCCTCTGCTGAGCTAGCCAGGCAGCTGTGTATCCTTGAGCCCCCTCAGGACCCCCAAGTGCAACTCTGAGAGCCCTGAGTGTCCCTGGCTCCCAGAGGCTCGTGGCTCTCCCGCTCCCACCTCCCCCTGTCACCCTGCATCAGGAAACTCAGGACCTGATGCAGGACTGGAGGCTTGGACGCCAAGATCTGCACCCTTCCTCAAAACATGGGCCCCCCAGGCAGTGCCTGGCACTCCCAAAGAAACAAGAGAGCAGGAAGGCTCCCTTCTCCCAGAGGGACATTCTTGCCCTTGCTACTGTTCCTGCATGTTCCAGCGTCTCAGAAATGTGAATTCGGAGGCAAGTTACGGAGCTTAAGTTACTGCTGGCACTTGATTGGAATAACTGTTACGTAAAAGCCAACACAGATGAATCGCCTGTAGGGAGTTGTCTGACTGCATGAGTTTTTACACATCTTTCAGCTAAATCAAAGATCCAAATGCTAAATCTCACACTCAGGAACATCAAGTGGATTTGTGACAGTCCCCAGAGGACTCGGTGTCCATAAACCAATGAATGAATTACACTGATCCTGGTATGTAGTTTCTCATCTGTGACTGATACAATATTGATAATATTCTTTATTTCACTTAACTCTTTCTGGGCCACACTGAAACACCACAGTCTTGGATTACGTCTACACTCTGATGCAAATAATGATCACCTGTGGGGACTAGAGCGCACGAATTGATTATTCATTGATACGTAAACCACATGAAGATTAAAGTGGACACCTGTCATTGGTTTCGGTGGTGTTGCTCTTACATTTTTCACTGTGGAACCACTCGTGTGGGAATTTCGTGATCACTGCCACTGGATTGCCACCTACTACCACCGACCAGTTG
The DNA here is from genome assembly GCF_007474595.2 of Lynx canadensis. NCBI lineage: Eukaryota > Metazoa > Chordata > Mammalia > Carnivora > Felidae > Lynx > Lynx canadensis. The sequence goes on along the minus strand of NC_044317.1, from coordinate 39,384,853 downwards.
GTGAGGCCATTTCGGACAATTGTTGGTCTTGCCCAACACCGTGGACGTCACCAATTCAGCCAAATCTGTTCAGTCCCCTGCATGTTCACTGACTTCTCCTCCTGTGCTGGTCCCATGCAGGGAACCATGAGGCGCAGGGCTGCGGGAGGCAGAGGAGTGTGGCTAGGAATGCTTTATTCCAAGATGCCTTGTGGAAGAAAGATGTTCACACAGCACTGTCAAATAACCCCATCTGGTCACGTGTGGCCATCATGTCCGTGAAGATGCTGCTGCTGGCCACAGCTGCTGGTCACAGAAGGGCTCCCTCTGCCAGGTGCCCATGTCAGATCTGTACACGCACACCCCCATTCAGCTCTCACATTGCTGCGGACCAGTTGCCATTATTATGGGAACCCACTTTACAGAAGCACGTAGAACTTAAACAGCTGTTCCCTCCAAGGTCACAGCTCACTGAAGAATTTGAACACAGGGCAGGTTGCCTCGAAAGCGCTGCACCAGCTGTTCCCAAAGTGCAAGGGCATTGACGGGGAGTCTGGATATTGACACGTGGGGCATGAAAGCCTGAGTTTGTCTGCAGAAAATCATCCTCTCTCCCATTCTTTTAATCCTTCTGCCCCATTTAAGGAGAGCATTTCTGTCTGGTGCAAGCTGACCATTGAGGAGCAGGGGCCCTGGCTGCTGTGGCTCAGGGCCAAGAGGCCAGCAGAGCCCCAGCTGAACAGCGCTTCGCCGGTTCAGGACACCTGAGACTCGACAGGCAGAATGTGTTCCTGTCATCCTGAAAGGCCACTGCCTATGCAGACTAGATGAGCCCTCGGGGCTTTTTAAACTGTGTTCCAAGGCACTTTGGGGGCTCCTTGGAGAAAACGCAAGGCTATCGCTCTTTGGGGGGACAGGAAAAGCAGTTGGAAAGCAGATTCAGAGCCACTCTGTTTTATATTTTTATTTGGAGGGAAAGAACTTCTTGACAAAAAGCAAACACACACACACACACACACACACACACACACACACACACCAAACAAACAAAACCAAGAAGACACCAACCTTACTTGTCTCCACCTACCCCCATTCCTCAATTCACATCGGGCATGGCCTCAAGAGCAGCAGCCGTCCATTCTTACTGGGTTTCTGGACAGCAAGCCCCAGAACCAGCTGTCTGCGTTCTGAGCCCATGGTTCCTCAGCAACACGTACGTGAAGGCAGGGCGCTCCCAGGGCTCTGAACATCCTCTTCCAGTTGGACCAGCCACAGGCATAGAAGTCTTCTCAGATTCGCCGCAGTGCTCCCCTGTTCTGGACAGAGGGGAAAGTTGTTATGGCCATTCAGGCATCACCAAAAGGGGGAATTCAAAAGCAAAATGTTGGTGGAAGAAAAGGCCCGGCCAACCCTCCCCCGACCCAGACCCGCATCCCTCTTCTCCTGGGCTTTGCCAAGCCCAGCCCCCCCCCAGTCCAGCAGAGGAAGGCAGCCATCAAAGCACCTGAGCTCCTGCTACCTGGCTAGTGCACCCAGCCAGAGGACACGTCCAGTTTTCCGCAGGCCTGACCTCCACTCTCGCTTTGTCCGGGGGTTCTGTCAGGATAGGCGAGGTTATGCTGTGGTTAACAAACCACCCCCAATCACAAAGACTTGAAGCAAGCAATGTTTTACTTCTTACTCCAATTACATGTCAGTCTCAGGTCAGCAAGGGCTCTGCTCTGTGTTATCATCACTCTGGGATCCAGGCTGAGGAAGCTGCCACCTTCTGGAGCATCGTGGTCCCCGAGGCAGCAAAAAAAAAAAAAAAAAAAACATTGGAGAGGCTCGTACTGCTAATTGAATACCTGCACTCAGAAGCAATAATGCCACTTCTGCTCACTTTCATTGGTCAAAACAAGTCATGTGGCCGTGCCTCACCTCCCAGGGTAAGGAAGTGTGTCTAAAGGGAGGAAAAGTAGATACCTGTAAATGCGCAGTTCAGAGGGCTGCTAAAGACTGCACTTTGAGCCATGAAATGTTCTGTTTCACTCTCCTTCTCACACATTTCCCTTCTCACACTTTTCCCCTTAAGGTGGACAGTAACTCTTATTCCAGAGACATATAACTAAGAGACAAAGTCCTTGACACCTCCCCAGCATGCATACAGCCTTGGAACAGAGACTGGAAAATGTCAGCAAACACTCCCATTCAGGAGGGGAAGAAGGGGTGTCCCCAACTAACAGGCTTGTCCGGAGTCCCCAGCAGACATGAAATCTGGGAACTTTTTCCTCTAATTAGGCTCTGATTCTGTTTGATAGCAGTACCTCTCTGGCCCTTGACCGTGTCGCTTAGAGGGTTCTCTGGCTCTATTTGAAGTGTGTGTTGGGGAGGACTGAATCATTTATCCACTTTTCACTGTAGACGGTGGGTGCTCAAGGGTAACTTCAAGTCTCAAACAGTCAGAGTCTGTATTAAAAGTCCAGGCTGATGACTCTTTTGGTGATAGCGACTCACCCAAAATGTAGTAGCTTCTTCTCTACTTGTTTCTACTCAATTCTGTGTGCCAGTAATGATGCCCATGGTTCTTATTGAGAGAAAGCCTTTCAGACCACTACATTTCTTCATTTTCTTGTTGTATTTTATTTTTGTAATAAAAATACAATTATTTTTACTGTATTTTAATTTTTTTATTTTGAGATAATCTTATATTTATAGAATGGTTGCAGAAATAGTGTAGAAAGTTCCCGTGTACCTTTCACGAAGTTTCCCTAATGTTAACATCTTGTATCGTCGTAGTAAAATTATCCAAATTGCATACATTGCATTTAGTCACCATGTCTCTTTGGTCTCTCCCAATCTGGGACAGTTCCCCAGTCTTTCCTTGTCTTTCACGCCCTTGCCACTTTGAGGACTTACTGACTTTAGAGCGTTCCTCAATTTTAGTTGGTTTGCTGTTTCTTCTGATTAGATTTAGGTTGTACATTTAGGCAAGAATGCGACAAGAATAACAGGTGCTTCTCCGTGCATCATATCTGAGGTTGCGTTTTGTTAACGTGTCTTTTCTTTTCTGGTGATGTTCATCTGTATCACTTCACATGAGTGCTGTCTACCAGGTTCTCCATTAGCAAGATCATGCAGATGTTCTGTATCTGCTCAAACTTCTACACACCAACTTTAACATCCATCAATGGATCTTGCCTGCAAGAATACTGCTGTGTTGTTCTTTTTTTTTAAAACGTTAGCATGAAGGGGGGAGGATCAGAGAGAGAGGGAGACACAGTATCTGAAACAGGCTCCAGGCTCTGAGATGTCAGCACAGAGCCAACATGGGGGCTTGAACTCACGGACAGCAAGATCATGACCTGAGCCGAAGTCGGGTGCTTAACCGACTGAGCCACCCAGGCGCCCCACTGCTGTGTTGTTCTAACATGACGTTTGATTTCCCTCATTCCTTCCACATTTTGTTGAAGGATCAAGATTCTTCTGTAAGGAAGAGATATACTCCCCCATTTATTTATTTGTTTATTTATACCAATATGGACCCAAAGATACGTATTTTGTTGGGGGATAACTCAATGCTATCACTTTTTATTGTGTTGCTCAAATTGTTCCAACTTTGACCATTGAGAATTCTTTCATGTGCCTTTTCAACATGCCTCATTCTTTTTTTTTTTTTTAAGTGGCTCCCTGCCCAACGTGGGGTTTGAATTCATGACCTTGAGATTACAAGTTACATACTCTACACACTGATCCAGCCAGGTATCCCACCTCATTTTTTTTTCTAAGCAATTTCTTTCTGGCACTGTAAGATGTTTCAGGCATATCTTTTTTTTAAAGTTTATTTATTTATTATTGAGAGAGAGAGAGATTACATGTGCAGGTGGGGAGGGGCAGAGAGAAAGAATCCCAAGCAGGCTCCACACTGTCAGTGCAGAGAGCGACCTGGGGCTTGATCTCATGAACCATGAGATCATGACCTGAGCCAAGATCAAGGGTCAGAGGCTTAACTGACTAAGCCACCCAGGTGCCCCTGTTTTAGGCTCAGTTTGCCTTGTCCTTGCCCCTGCACTGGAACCAATCACTTCTAAGAGAAGCCCTGGTTCCTTTTATTAAAGAATGGTACTTAGAAACCAAGCTGGGGACATTCTGTGTGCCCATTGTTACTATGGTGTCATTGCTTCTAGGCCCTCCCAACAAATGGAACTTGAAAATATATGACATATACATAAACACATATTGTATTTATGTCTCCCTTTATCCATCTGTATGTGCGTATACGACCTATGATTCCAATCCATCACCACAAGCTTCATTCTACCATTTTTTCTCTTTTTATTTGTAACTTCTTTTTCCAACAGTGGGAAATCTGTGCCTCATTATCTAAAATATATTCACTTGTTCAACTCTTCTATACTCATGAAGTAGTTTCAGAATTGCTACCCACACCCCCATAAGAAACGAACTTACTAACCAGAGTATACAGTTATAACTGCATTTGTATGCAGTTATTTTAGCCCTTATCTTCACATTATCCAGCAAAATACTGAATATTTTACAAAGCCACTTGGGTTACTTTTGTTCCTTGCCCTCTCCCTTCCATGTACTTATGTCATACATTTGTAATACTGTTGGGTTCATTTGTTATAGTTTATATTCCATTTTTATTTCCCCTACAATCTGTATTTTTTCTTTCTCCCTTCCTCCTTCCTTCCTTCCTTCCTTCCTTCCTTACTTCCATTCACTGATATACAGTTTCATGATTTTTGACAAACAACCAGTCAGGTAGCCACTATCACATGATTTGTTTCATCCCCCCAAATTCCCTCTTCAGTCTCCATGTCGTCAATCCATTCCTCCAAGCCTTATTCCTGACCTGATTCATACCATTTTGCCTTTTGAAAATGTATAAATGGCAGTATACATCATGAAACCTTTGGATTCTGGCTTCTTTTACTGAGAAAAATGCATTTAGGAGTCATGTTTGTTTGTTTGTTTTGCAATAGTTTATTCCATTTTATTGTTGAGTAGTGTTCGGATGCATGAAAGTAACGTAGTATATCTATTCACCAATTGAAGATCATCTATATTGTTTCCAGTTTGGACTATTATAAGTAAAGCTGCTATAAACATTTGTATAAAGGTTTTTATGTAAACACAAGTTTTTATTAACCCAGGAGTGCAATTACTGGGTCTGGTTAACTTTATAAGAAACCTCCAAACTATTTTCCACAGGGTTGTAACATTTGGTAGTCCTGTGAGCAATGTATTAGGGTACAGTGGTATTGTCAGACTTTTTCTGTAAACCATTCTAGTAGGACTGTAGTGATATCTCATTGCAATTTGAATTAGCATTTCCCTAATGACTAATGATGTTGGAAATCTTTATATATGCTTATTTGCTACCTATAGATCTTCCTTGGTGAACTATTTAGAGCTCTTGTTTACTTTTAAAATTTGATTATTAGCTGTCTTCCAGTTGAACTTTAAAAGTTCCTTATGGTGTACCTGTGTGGCTTAGTCAGTTAAGCCTCTGACTTCGGCTCAGGTCATGATTGCATGACTCATGAGTTCAAGCCCCACGTTGGGCTCTGTGCTGACAGCTCAGAGCCTGGAACCTGCCTCATATTCTGTCTCCCTCTTTCTGTGCCCATCTTCTGCTCATGCACTCTCGGTCTCTCTCTCTCTCTCAAAAATAAGTAAGTGTTAAACGAATTAAAAGTTATTTATGTAGGCTGGACACCAAACCCTTTGTCGCAAATGCGATTTACAAGATATTTTCTCTCAGCCTGTGTTTTGTTTTTCATTCTCTTAACATTGTCTTTTCTAGAGCAACAGTTTTCAGTTTTGATAGAGTCCATTTTATCTTTTTTTTTCTTCTCTGGGTCATGGTTTCAAGGTCATAGCTAAAATTTCTTTGTCTAATTCAAGATCATTAATATATCCTCATATGTTTTCTTATAGGATTTTTATAGTTTTATGTTTTACATTTAGATCTATGATTTACTTTGAGTTATTATTTTTTTTTTATAAAAGGTATGGTCTGGGCCAAGGTCCACTGCTTTGCAAAAGAATATGCAATTGTTTGAACTTAACTTCTCGAAAGGATTATCTTTTGTCCTCTGATTTTCTTTTGTAACTTTGACAAAGTCATTTATGTAACTATATTTCTGGACTCTATTTTATCCTACTCATGTACATGACTATTATTTTACCAATATCGTGTTATTTTCATTACTGTAGCTTTATATAAGTCTTGACATCAGGTAGTGTGAGTCCTCCACCTTTGTTCTTCTTTTCCAAATGATTTTGGCTTTTCTAATTACTTTGCCTTTTCATATTGTTTTAATTAGAAATTAGAAACAGCTTGTCAATATCTTCAAAAAAACTGCTGAAATTTTAAATAAGATTGTGGTCTATCTTCAGATCAATTTGGGGAGAATTAACATCTTCACAATATTGACTCTTCCAATTCATAATCATGGATATCTCCCCATATATTTAGGTGTTTGTTCATTTCCTTAGTATCTTATAATGTTCAGCATACAAATCTTGTACAGATCTTATTAGATTTGTACCTAAGTATTTCATTTTCTGTATTATGGTTAATGTACTCTTTTGTAAATTTTGAATTTCAATTCTACATTGCTAGTATATAGAAATATAATTGCTTTTGGCATATTGATTTTGTATCCTACAACCTTGCTAAAATTACTTATTTGTGCTATTTTTGTAAATTTTCTGGGATTGTCTATATCACTGTGCTATGCAAATAGAAAATGTTTTCTCCTTTTCCAATCTGTATGGCTTTTATTTATTTTTCATGCCTTATTACACTGGATAAGACCTCTACTGTGAAGTTGACCAGAAGTAGTGAGAGATGACATCTTTGCATTTTTCCTAATCTTAGGAAGAAAGCATTCAGTTTTTCACCATTAGGATGATGTTAACTGTAGGAATTTTGTAAATAAGTTTAATAGGGTACCCTTCTTTGAGTTTCATTTATGCCATGAAAACATGTGGCTTGCTCCCCCATGAAACTGGCAATAATTATGAAAAAACAAACCCAACCTTTTAAAGTCCCTGGAAATAGTCCTGAGGGCAAATGAAGAAACATTTACTCAAGAAAATCTACCAGAACTCAGTAAGAATGGCAAAGTCAGTGGTATTTGAAATACAACAGTCCTTCTCTTCCTCTTTTCAGCTCAGCAAGATGAGAACCCCACTCCAGACTGGTGCAGCCAAGAACACAAGGTTTATTTACCTCTCACCTCCTAGTCAGAAACCTAGTTTCTCCTGGGAGAAACAGGACATCAGCAACCCTAGCTATCTGTAACTGAGGCTAAGTTCTAGATATGTATAGCTGAGAGGTGGGGGCTTCCTTTTTCATCCCAGCCCCCACTCATGGAATGGAGGTCTACCATGGGTGGAGGGTGCTGGGAATACTGTGATCCAGATAACCCTTCCCTGGTTCATTTGTAGTTCATAAATCAGATGCTTAAAGCCAGGAGAGGCAAGCTGAGAACACCTGAAGCCATTGTTTCTCTCTTCCCTGATCACGCAGCTCCTAAAGTGAGAATGTCACTCAGAGGGAAGTGTGTCATTGTTTCCACTCTCAACTCCAGAGTTATAGCTCAGAGATTTTTTCCCCAAGAAAAAAGTGGGCCTTCAAGTGGAGAGCTCTGAATCTCTTCCTAAAGGAACAGAGTTCATTTGTAACATGGTGCTAAAAATTTGAAGCCTAAGGGTTATGGTGAAAGGAAATTGAGAGGATACTTATAGAGTCATTGGAGATATAGGCCAAACTATAGGCCAGCGAGTTGGCCAAAGAGAATCAGGGAAAGAGACACCTGGGATCACAATAAATCCCAAACATTGACCAAAAACGCTCAAACAAGAACAGATCATTAGGTGGATCAGTTTTTGCTACAGGATTTTTTTTTAAATAATGGAGCAGGGGCACCTGGGTGACTCAATCAGTTAAGCTGGGTTTCAGCTCAAATCATGATCTCACAGTTCATGAGTTTGAGCCCCATGTCATGTTCTGTGCTGACAGTGTGGAGCCTGCTTGGGATTCTCTCTCTCCCTCTCTCTCTGTCCCTCTGACTCATGCTGTCTCTGTCTCTCTCAAAATAAATAAATAAACTTAAAAAACAGATAAATAATGGAGCAATTGGATGGCAATTAACAAAGATTGAAATCTGATGTGGCCAGGGAAAGAGACAAGATGAGCCTTACCAAAGCTGGTGTCCTCCCAGTGTGATCATGGTCATATTCAAGGCTGCACTCCCTGAGAAGCAGCATCAGAAGCTTCAGACCAGGGTTGGTGAGGGAAGAGGCTTCACTAAAATAATCCATCCAGTTACTAAACCAAAAGGAAGGAAGGAAGGAAGGAAGGAAGGAAGGAAGGAAGGAAAAGAAAGAAGGAAAGAAGAAAGAAAGAAAGAAAGAAAGAAAGAAAGAAAGAAAAAGAAAAAATAAGACCCCTAGAAGAGATAAAGGTGAGAACCCACAGTTGCTTTAATATATACCTAAAATGTCCAGTTTCCAAAAAAAAAATTACAATATGCAAATAAACAGTTAAATGTGACTGGGACAAAAGGCAAGCAACAGACACTGCCAGTGAGAGCAACCAGATAGCAGATTTATCAAAAGACTTCAAAGTAGCCATTATAAATATGTTCACAGAACTAAAGGGAACCATGACTTAACAAAGTAAAGGAAGTTATAATGACAAGGTCACATCAAATTAAGACTCTCAATAAAAAGGATAGAAGTTATTTTTAAAAATAACCAAATAAAAATTCTGCATTGAAAAGTAGAATAACTAAAATTAAAATGTTTATTAGATGGGCTCAACAATAGATTTAAACTGTTAAGAAAAAAATTAACAAACTTGAAGATAGATCAATGAAGATTACAAAATCTGAAAAACAGGAAAAAATGGGATAAAAGAAATGAACAGAACCTCAGAAAAATGTGGGACACCATTAAACACACCAACATACACATAATAGGAATAAAGAAAGACAGGAAAGAGAAAGGAGTAGAAAAATATTCAAAGAAATTATGGCCAAAAATTTCTCAAATTTGTAGAAATTAATTTACACATCCAGAAAGTTCAATGGTTCAGCGTATTCCAAGTAAGAAAAACACAAAGAGATTGACAAACAGACACACAGTAAAAATGCTAAAAGCTACAGAGAAGGAGGAAATCTTGAGAGCAGCGAGAGAAAAATAACTCAGCACCTACAAGGAAACCCCAATAAGATTAAAAACTCACTTCTCAACAGAAACAGTAGAGGCCAGAAGGCAGTGTGATATCACATTCGAAATGCTCAAAGAAAAAAAACTGTGAACCAAGAATCCTGTATCCAGCAAGGTTACCTTTCAAAAATAAAGATGAGATAAAGACATTCCCATATACACAAAAACTGAAAGAATTTGCTGGTAGCAGACCCACCTTACAACAAATACTAATGGAAGTTCTTTAAGTTGAAAGCAAGTGACCCCAGGCAGGAACCCACAAGAAAAAAACAAAAAGTACCAGTAAGGCAATAATATAATTACAAAAGACAGTATAAATACATATTCTTCACCTTTCTCCTCTTAACTGATTTTAAGAATAACTGTATAGGACTGTATAAACAATATGTACATAATGTATTATTGGGCCTATAACACATAGAAAGGTGATATATTTTTACAAAGGAGGTAAGAGTAAAGCTAAGTTGAGCTAAGGAAATGACTTCAGGTGGTAACTCAAACCACAGGAAGAAATAAGGGCAACCAGAAATAAGAAATGAGAACGTTAATAAAATAACACTGTGGTAAATATATACCTGCTTTCCTCTCTTCTCTATCCTCAAAAAATATAAAATTATATAAACTATGTAAATAAAGATATATATTAAAAAGATAAAAACTTCTCCATCCTTAAAAGATATAAAATTATATAAATTAAGAATTGTAACAGTGTATTATGGTGATATGAAACATTCACAGATATATTATGTATAACAAAAATTGGGGAAAGGAATAGAGATATATCTACATATCACTGGAATTACGTTAGTATAAATCTGAAACAGATTCTGATAAGTTAAGATATATGAGCCTTAGAGCAACCACTAAGGAAATAACTCAAGAAAACATAGTTAAAAAATCTTTAAAGAAATAAAAATTCGAGGGACACTTGGTGGCTCAGTAAGTTAAGCATCAGACTATTTCAGCTCAGTCATGATTTCACAGTTTCATGGGATCAAGCCCCAAGTCAGACTCTGTGCTGACAGCAAGGAGCCTTCTTGGGGTTCTCTCACTTCCTCTCTCTCTGCCCATTCCTCACTCACATTCTTTCTCTCAAAATAAATAAATAAACTTAAGAAAAAAAATAAAATTTTACATTAAAAATGTTTGTAAAAGAAATAAGCATCAAAGCAATAATGTAACAAAAAAGAAAATATATAGAAAACAGATAAATGGCAGTTGTAAATCCAACTATATTAAAAATAGCATTAAATGTGTGTGGATTAAACAATCCCGTCAAAAGTCAGAGATTCCTAGGTTGGATGAAGAAACAAAATCCAACTATATGTTGTCTACAAGAGACATAGTTTAGATTCAAAGATGCATACAGATGGAAAGTGAAAGTATAAAATATATAGCATGCAAACATAATCCACAATGAAGTTGAAATTTTAGCTATATTAATATTAAACAAATAGGATTTTACTTATTACTAGTGATAAAGAAGGATATTTTATAATAATAAGAGTCAGTCAGCTAGGAAGATATAACAATTATAAACATGTATGTACCTAACAACAGAGCACCAAGGTACATGAAGTAAAAATTGGCAGAAATGGAGGGAGTAATACAATTGATAATTGAAGAGTAGTAGTTGAAAACTTCAATACCCACCTTCAGTAATGGGCAGAACAACTAGCAGATCAAAAGGAAATTGAATACCTGAACAACTTTACAAATCAATTAGACCTAACACATCTACAGAACATTCTATATAACAACTGGTGAATATATATTCTTCTCAAATGCACATAGACCATTATTCAGGGTTGATGATATGTTAGGACACAAAACAATCCTCACATAAATTTTAAAAGATTGAATAAGAGATAGAGTGTTCTCTAACCACACGAAACATAAGTATAAATCAATAACAAAAGAGAGTCTGGGAAACTTACAAATATGTGGAAATTAGACAACGCATTCTTATTTAACCTATGAGTCAATGCATAAATCAAAAGATAAATTATAAAATACTTTGAGAAGTGGGAAAATGAAGATACAGCAATCCAAAGCTTACGGGATGCAGGTAACATAGTGCTTAGGGGGAAATTTATAATTGTAAATTTTTATCTTAAAAAAGAAGAAAGATTCCAATCAATAACCTAATCTCCTACCTTAAAACACTGGGAAAAGAAGAGTAAACTCAAAGAAAAGAAGAAATAATTAAAATTATAATGGAAATCAGTGAAATAGAGGATGAAAAACAATAGAGAAAATCACTGAACAAAAAGCTAGCTCTTTGAAAAAGATCAATGAAGTTAATAAATCTTTAGCAATATCTACAACTTTAAAAAAGAGAACACTCAACTTATAAGAATCATAAAGAAAGAGGGGACACTGCTTACAAAAATAAAAAGGGTTATGAAGGAAAACTATGAACAATTGTATGTCAATTAATCAGATAATTTAGATCAAATGAACACTGCTTATAAAAATTAAATATATAAAAATTAACTCAAGAATAAATAGATAATCTGAATATACTTATGGTGAATAGAGAGTGAGTGTGTAGTTAAAAAAACTACTTACAAAATCTCAGACCCAGGTGGCTTCACTGCTGAATTCTACGAAGGACTTAAAGAAGAATTAGGATCTGTTTGGCAGTTATTACCTCTTCACTTGGAAGAGTTCATCATAAATTCTTCCTAACATAGAACAGGAAAGATCACTTCCAAACTCATTTGATAAGGCCAACACTATCTTGATATTAAAACCAGACAAAGACATGACAAGGAACAAAAACTACCAATCTGTTATAAATATGGTTGTAAAAATCCTCAACAAAAGAATCGCAAACTAAATCCAGGAATATTTTAAAAGAATTCGACACTGCAGACAAGTGCCATCTATGCCTGGAATGCAAGGTTGGTTCAATATCCAAACATCAATTAATGTGATACCCCATATTGCTAGAATAACAAAAGAAAAATCACATGATTATCTCAATCAACACAGAAAAAGTATTTGACAAAATCTGACAGACTTGCATGATAAAAACACTCAACTAAGAATAGAAGGGAACTTCCTCAGCCTGATAAAGGACATCTACAAAAAAAAAAAAAAAAAAAGAGAGAGAGAGAGAGCTAACATCATAGTGGTAAAAGATCAATACTTTCCACTTAGAATCAGAAACAAAACGTGGATATCCACTATCACCACTTCTATTCAACCTTGCATTAGAGGCTTTATTCAAGGCAATTAGTCAAGGAAAAGAAATAAAAGGCATCCATTTTGGAAAGGGAGAAGTAAAACTATCTCTAGACACAGATGACATGAACTTATATATAGAAAATCCTAAGGAATCCACTAAAATACTATTGGAACTGAAAAAAAAAAAAAAAACAAGTTCAGTGAAGCTGCAGGTTACATAATCAATATATAAAAATTAATTGGATTTCTAAACACTTGAACAATCACAGAGAAATTAAGTAAATAATTCCATTTTTAAGCAAGTTATTTTATTTTATCATTCAAGTTTAATTTAATTTAAACTTTATTTTAGCTATAGGCAGTGTTTAAAGAACATTTTAATTTTTTCTCAAAGTATATTTGACACACAGTGTTGCATTAGTTTTAGGCATACAACATAGTGATTTGACAAGTCTCTATGTTATGTTATACTTACCACAAGAGTAGCTAACCATCTGTCACCATACAATGCTATTACAATATTATTGACTGCATTCTCTATTCTGTACCTTTCATCCCTGTGACTTATTTATTCCATACCTAGAAGCCTGTATCTCCCACTTCCTTTCACCCATTTTGCCCATCCCCCTCTGGCAACCATCAGTTTATTTTTTGTATTTATTCCATTTTATAGTAGCACCAAAAAGAATAAAATATTTAGGAATAAGTTTAACAACAGAATTGCAAATTTTATACCCTTAACTACAAAGTATTATTGAAAGGAATTAGAAATCTAAATAAATGGGAAAATATCCCATTTTGATGGATTGAAAGACTAAATACCGCTAAGATAGCAATAGTCCTCAAATTGATCTATAGATTCAATACAATCCTTATTCTAATCTCAACTTGCTTCTTTGTACAAATTGACAAGCTTATTCTAAAATTCATATGAAATTGCAAGTGACCCAGAATAGCCAAATCAATCTCAGAAAAAAAAAAGTTGGAGGACTTCTGTTTCTCAATTTCAAAATTTACTACAAAGCAACCATAATCAAAACCAAAACATTGTTAATGCTGGCATAAGGACAGGCATATAGATCAGTGAAATAGATCTGAGATTCTAGAAATTAATTCATGTGTCTATAGTTGACTGATATTTGACATAGGTGTCATGACCTTCCAGTCTAGAGAAAGTCTTTCCAACAAATTGTGCCAGGATAACTGGGTATCTTCATATTTAAGAATTAAATTGGACCCTTCCCTCATGCCAAACACAAAAATTAACTTGAAATGAACCAAAGGCCTAAATTTAAGAGATAAAACTCATAAGAAAACATAGGGATATATCTTCATGACCTTGAATTTGGCAATAGATTCTTAAACATGACATCAAAAGCACAAACAACAAAGAAGAAAATAAACCGCATAAAAATTTAAAGTGTCAGTGCCTCAAAGGATACTATTAAGAAAGTGAAAAGACAATCTACAAAATGAGAAAATAAGTTTTGCAAATCATATCTGAAGAGGGACTTATATCTAGAATATATAAAGAATGCTTACAATAACAAAAAGACAACCCAATTTGAAAATGGGCAAATATGAATAGACGTTTCTCCAAAGAAGATGTACAAATGACCAATAAGAACATAAAAAGATGCTCAACATTAGGGAAATGTAAATCAAAACCACAAAGATATGCACCTTCTCACTGATCAGAATGAGCATGATGACAAAGTCAGATAGGAGCAAGTGTTGGTATAGCCACTGTGGAAAACAGAATGCAAGTTCCTCACAAAAGTAAAAATGAAACTACCATATGATCCAATCCACTTCCGGGATTATACATGAAGGAAACAAGAACACTATGCTGGGAAGATATCTGCACCCCCATGTTCACAGCTGCATAATTTACAATAGCCAAGATATGGGAACAGCCTAAATGTCTATGGATGGATGAATGGATAAAGAAGTTATTCATATAAAGTGTATTCATATAAAGAAGTTATATATACAATGAAATATTACTTGGCCATAAAAAATGAAGGAAATCCTGCCACTTGTGATAACATGGATGAACTTTTAGAGCATTATGCTAAGTGAAATAAGACAAACAGAGAAAGACAAATACTGTATGATCTCACTTACACGTGGATCTTAAAATACAGAGAGAGATAAAAAAAAGAAAAAACCAAACTCAGATCAGATTTATGGCTACCAGAAATGAGGGAGGTGGAGTAAGGAAGGATTAGATGAAAGTACAAACTTCCGGTTATAAGATAAGTACTAGGGAAGTAACATACAACATGATGACTGTAGTTACCACTGCTGTACGGTATATATAAAAGTGAAGAGATTAAATCCTAAGAGTTCTCATCACAAGGGAAAAAAGCTTTTTTTTTCTTTTTCTCTTCTTTTTTTTGTATCTGTATGAAACGATGGATGTCCCCCCTCCCCTCTAGCAACCATCGGTTTATTCTCCGTAGTTAAGAATATGTTTCTTGGTTTGTCTCTCTCTCTCTTTCTTTTTTTCCCTTTGCTCATTTGTTTTGTTTCTTAAATTCCACATATGAGTGAAATCATATGGTATTTGCTTGTCTGACTATAAGTCTCTGTCTTTTAATGGATGCATTTAGACATAAATATTTAGTGTAATTAGTGATTTGTTTGGATAAAAATACACTATTTTGCTAGTTTTTTTCTATTCATTTAATTTCATTTTTTTTCTATTTGTCTCCTACCCTTTGAATTAATTGAATATTTTTTAAGATTCCGCTTTTTCTCTACCATTGACCAATTATTTATTCTTCTTATTATCTTATCAGTGGTTGCCGTAAGTTTTACAATATATATCTTTAATTAATCAGAGTCTACTTCCAAGTGATATTATACAGCTTTACAGATGTGTAAGGGCCTTACATTAGCATATCTCCCACTCTTCTCTCACATCCTGTGTACTATTTTTTTAATAGGCAGTTCCGTTTTTCTTCAAGCACTTTAAATATGTCCCTTCATTGTCTTTTGGCTTGCATGGTTTCTGACAAGTAACTTTTTTCCTCTGTATATAATATGTTTTTTCTCTTTCTGGTCACCTTCAGGATTTTCTCTTTGTCTTTTGTTTTCTGCAGACAGAATATGACATGCCTATATGCTTGTTTAGTATTGATCTTTGCTTCTTGACGGTAGTGTGTTAATCCTGCTTGGTTGTTTTCTGGGCTTCTCAGATCTGTCATTTAGAATCTGTCATTAGTTTTGGAACATTCTTGGTTATTATTTCTTCATATATTTTCCCACCCTGTTCCTTCTGTCTTCTAGTGGGATTCCAATAATGTCTACTATGCCATCTGATATTGCCCCACGGTTTTTGGATGCTCCACTCTCTTCTGAAGTTACCCAGAGGATCTTGCTTGCTGTGCATTTTTACCATTGGTGCACACATATTAAGCATTATAACTAAGTCCTCTGCCATATGATTCCAACATCTATGTCATATCTGTGTCTGGTTCTGTTGATTTCTTTGTCTCTCGAAGGTGTGTTGATTTTTCTCGCCTTTTCCTATGCCTCATTTTTGTTGAACTGTACATCTTGTGAAGACACTACAGTCTGAGGTAAATTGCTCTTTATGTTTGGACACACATTTCTTTTTGCTGGCCTCCAGTGTGAGGTTTTATGTTAATCTTGTCAGGAGTTAGGCTGGGTTGGAGATTTATTGTTGCTATGGTTACTCTTAGTGTACCAGAGGCTTCAAACTCCTCTGGTTACAGCTAGAACAATTCTAGGTTCTATAGCCCTAGTTATAGCCCTGGGCCCAGTACCTTTCCCGGCCCCTTTCCCAGAGTTCACAGGTTTTATCCTGTTCTCTTACCCAAGCAACAATGGATTTTCACCAGTGCCCTAAGTGCAGAGGTTTTTGATGCCTTTCTTTGTGCCAATTAAGGCTTTTTTTCCAAAGTAGAGAGAGAAGAGAATGAATGTTTTTTTCTTTTCAAAATTATACTAAATTCCAGTCAGTTAATATACAGCACAGTATTGGTTTCAGGAGTAGAATTCAGCAATTCATCACTTACATATAACACCCAGTGCCCATCCCAACAAGTGCCTCCTTAATGCCCATCACCCATCTAGCCCATCCCCCACCCACCTCCCTTCTAGCAACCCTCAGTTTGTTCTCCATCCCTGAGGGTCTCTCATGGTTTGTTTCCCTCTCTCTTTTTTTCTCCCCCTCCCATATGTTCATCTGTTTTGTTTCTTAAATTCCACATATGCATGAAATCCTACGGTATTTGACTTTCTTTGACTGACATACTTCACTTGGCATAATAACTCTAGCTCCATCCACATCGTTGCAAATGGAAAAATTTCATTCTTTTTGACAGCTGAGTAATACTCCATACCACATCTTCTTCATCTGAGAATGGAATTTTGCCCCCCCCCCCCGCCTTGCAATGATTATTTTTTCCCTCCCTCAGGCATGCATGAAAGAAGGTTTCTCAAGACTCTCCCTATTCTTGCCTTTGAGCATCTTCTGGGAATTGTGGAGAAAAATCTGGCAACAGGATACACACATGCTCCCATCTCTGTGGCCCCCATGGACTTCATATTGTCCCACCAGCCTGCACTCAACCTCTACCTATTTGTCTACTATCCTAGCTGAATTCTTCTTGCTGGTGTCTGGTGGCCCCTGCCCTAGGAAGCAAACACCAACGACGTTCCTCCTCTCCCTGATGGCTCCTGTCTCCAGATTTTGAGTTAGTTCATTCTCTGAGGTTGTTCCAGAGAGGTGGTGAACCTGTGGGTTGTCTCTTTTCTTAATGTAAGGGAGGGAGGGATACTTTTTCCACCTCCCCATATCTGTCCTTAAGTTGTATAATAGATAACCTTGAACCTGTCAAGCTTTGGGTAAAAGGTCTAATCTCAATTTTCTTTTTCCCTCCAAATACTTTCCCTCCAACCGGAAGTATTCAAGGAACCCCTCCCCACCCTCTACTGCGTTTTTACTATGAAACATTTTAATCCATTCAGAAGTTTTAATGATGGGTGTGACAGCTACACTCTTATTTTTAGATTTGTTTAAAGATGAGTTTTAATCAGCTTTTTCACCGAAAGTATTTCTTAGTTCTTCTACGGTCAAGTCCTGGAAGTATTCCCTTCCATTCCTACTCACAAACTGGGCAATTCTTTTTAAATTATTTTTCCCCTCAGAGTACCTTGCCAAATGCAGCAGCAACTACTACATACAGTGAATACTCTGTCCTCCAAACTCTTCCCAAGAGCTGTGAGTTTATTTCCTGTCTCGTACATTACTTCAGGTGACAGCCCTGCCAAGTGTTCCACCACATCTTAACATAGTTTGCCATCTTTCCAGCCCCCGATCATTGTTTCCTCACAGCTCACCACCCACTACAAAGTCAATGCCACATATTCAGGTTTTGGTTTTGGTAGGGCCTCATTTCCAATACTGATTTCCACATCACTCAGCATGGCCTAGGTGATGCTGTGTCAAGAATGTTCCCCAAATGTTTATGGTTTCTTTCTTTTTTTTTTTTAATATATGAAATTTATTGTCAAATTGGTTTCCATACAACACCCAGTGCTCATCCCTCCTCAATACCTATCACCCACCCTCCGCTCCCTCCCACCCCCCATCAACCCTCAGTTTGTTCTCAGTTTTTAACAGTCTCTTATGCTTTGGCTCTCTCCCACTCTAACCTCTTTTTTTTTTTTTCCCTTCCCCTCCCCCATGGGTTTCTGTTAAGTTTCTCAGGATCCACATAAGAGTGAAACCATATGGTATCTGTCTTTCTCTGTATGTTTATGGTTTCTTATAACCAACGTTTATTTCCCTTTCTGTGCCTATCACGGGTTGGCTGGCTTCTGTGGGCTGAATGTTTGTGTCCTCCCCAGATTCATAGGTGGAAGCCTTAACCCCACTGTGATGGTATTTGAGAGATAATTGGGTTTGGGTGAAGTCATGGGGGTGGAGCCCCTTTATGAAATTGGTGCCCTTTCAAGGGGATGAAGAGACACCAGACCTCTATCTCTGTCATGTAAGGACCAGAAAGTGGACTCTCACCAGATCTCAACCACATGGGCGTGCTGATTTCAGACTTCCCAGCTTCTCGAACTGTGATGAACAAATGCATGCTGTTTACAAGCCACACACTCTATGGTATTCTTGTCCCAACAGCCTCAACTGACTAAGACACTAACTCAGGGCTCTGCTCCTATGTCTCTTCCTTCTGGGTCTCAAGCTGCAGGGACATCCACTGCCCTTAAGCTTCCACCCTGATGTGACAGGTGGAACTTCCTCTCATATTTCACTGGCCAAGGCAAGTCATGTGGCACGTCTGATCTCAGGGAAGCAGGGAACCTACAACTGCCCACAACAGAGTAAGCCAGAAACATTTGGAGGACAGGCAGGATCCCCATGCCTCATAAAAGGATTCATATTTACCTCTTGTCCACTCCGAATTCCTAAGCACTACTCAGTGCTTTTCAAGAGTGTCTAGATTCGGCCAGTACGAACCTTGAACCAATTCCCCTGACCAGAGGAATTGGCTCAGACCTGGGCCTGTGACCCAAATTGATCTAATGAGACTCAATGATCTAATGAGACTAATTCCTCATTTGGAATGTTGCTAAAGGATCTTTTCTTTCTCATGGACTTGGAAGGGTGAGATATGAGCCTGGACGCATCAGGGGCTACAAGGGCAGAGAGCCTTGCCTGAAGACATCATTACTGAAAAGCAGAGATGGAGGGGGAGGGGAGTGAAGGAGGAGGGGGCATGCAAAAGAGGGCAGAGGAGAAAGAGTGAGAGAAAGAGCTAAGAGAGAGCTGCAGCAAGCATGAGAGGCGAGAAGGAGAAAGGGCGAGGAGAGAGCCCCTGGATCCAGCCATTCCTGATCCACTCCAGGACTTCTCAGTTGTGAGAGCTGGTAAATCTTTCTTTGGCTTGAACTGAATGCTGTCACTCACAACCACTGGTCTTGAACAACATGCTGCCCCTCTGCCAGGTGGCCAGTCAGCCCATGTCCTGGAAGGCCCAACGCGAGCCAGGACTTTCACCTGCTCAGAAGGCTATGTTGGCAAGAGGGGGAAAGTAACCAGCATTCACTGTAGAGAGTGAGTTGGCCAAAGATGTGCGTGATAGATATGCAAGACCAACCTTAGGCCATCAGGTTTAAAAGGCACCAAATCAATAGAAAGTCATTAAAAATCAATCCCGTGACAATGGACGCTCTGGTTTGCTTGCCCTCACTCACCACTTCCAGCCTCTAATGCTTGAATCATTTCCCATTGATATGCGTAGCATATGCCAATTTAAATTTATTGGAGCACTTCACATTTTTAAGTGCTTAAATTTGGAAAAGATGAGCTTTATGGGCCCGGCATAGTGTGGAATGATCAGAAATGTTAAGAATGTGTTGCACTTTTTGTCATTTACAAAAGGTTAAAGAGTTGGGTTTATGAAATTCAAAATGATTTAAATCCTAGAACTGCTTTAGTCCAGTGGCAGTGTTTGAATTTGGGAATTTGCAGGAAGCCTGGTTTACCTTTCGACTCCCCCCGCCAGTGACCCTCCACATTTCCAGAAATGGAGCCTTGCCCCAGGGTGGGAGTCACCCACCAGATAATTCAAAAATGGATACTGTGATCATTTTCAATTTGTTATTTAATTTCCAAGTAACTTGGGCTTCAGATAAGCATGATATATAATGATTTCAAATATTTAGCAAAACTCGTATTCTTGAAAGAATTCCACTCTCTCAAATTAAAACTCATTTAAGAATTTGAAGTGATTTTAATTGGTCTTCTCTCCAGGCTGGAAAAATCTTATTTCACTTTAAAAAACATTAATTTTTTGTTTTGCCCTGCTTGTTAAAGACACATATGCAATCAGCACTGTGATTTCAGGAATCGAATCTTCGCCTCGTACCGTAAACACTGGTAAATCTGCAGAATTTCAATCTGCAGCCACAAACAGGTGATCACTTTGTAGTGTTTCCTCATTACTCTGATGCCACAGCACGCCATCCACTCCTTCTGACGTGAGTACTGGGAATATTAAAAGTCAATTAGAAAGGAAGAGGGAACCAGAAGCAGGAAGGGCTCGCAGGCGCTGAGGGGACGCTGTCCCTTGGTTGAGCATCCTCTATAAACATTCCCTCCGGACTTTTGACTCAGGTTAGCCCCTAATTGTTAATCACAACAATGATCCTTTGCTTTAACATATTTAGCATGGGTCCCGAGGTCCAAATTTGCTAATCTTGTCCTTAAAAAATATGTTCACTGTAAAGTAGATGAACATTTCATAACTTTAAATCACTAGTTTAAAAGGCTCACATTTTATGAGGGTGATCAAAAGTGAAACACACACGAAATGAGAATGTATAAATCTAAACCCAGAGTTTGTCAAACACAAGGTGCTTGACAATCCGGCAGACTTTTCCTGCTCCAGGAATGGGCCCCGTTTCTGAATGAATCACAAACTCCCAGGGATCCCTCCGGGCCTGGCCTGGCCTGGTCTGTCCTCAGCATCTCCCAGAAGGTCAGCCCTGCATAGTGTCAGGTCAGCTCAGCAGACAACCTTCCTGCCATGGCCCACACCATCGGATGGCGTTTCACAAACCTGCGACTCGGCCCACGGAGGTGTGGCATTTAGGGGTCCTCCCGGACCCCGTGGCCCGTGCTTGGGAACAAGAGAGCCACCAGCTTCCTGTCTCTTGGATCTCCCACTGAGATGCATGAAACTGGGGCAGAAAGGGGGGGAAAAACAACTTTCATCCAGTGAGGCACTTCATCAAGAAAATTCCACAAGAAATTGGTTGTTACCTGCAGATAACAACTGGTTTGTTAGCTAATAGCTGGGGGCAAAGCCAAGGCCAGTTATAGCTCCAGCTGTCCAGTCATTAACTGCAGTAAAGACTGATTTTGAGGAGGTTATTGCCGTGATAAAATATCCTCAAAAGATTATAACAGCAATAGTGTATGGGAAAAAAAAGTCTGAGTGGCTATAGTATGACTGAATGGCTGCATTTGAAAAATTGGCCGCTCCCTGGCGGTTCATAACCGATTTTCCACCAGTCAAAAGCAAGTTGTGCTCTGTTAGGTTTATTGTACAAGGCAATAAAAATATTGGCCAGGTTAAATTGTCGGCGTGTTATGGCATTAACCATTCTTTTACTGTGTTTAATTTAAGCGTTACGATGATTCATTATGGAAGAACGTGTCCCATGCAAATGAACAGACATTGAGTGTCAAAAATATGCAGCATGGGTTTTTTTTAAAGCAAAATTAATTTTTATTTGACGGCTTCTGTAGGCGGAAGGACATCAAAGACGTGGCAAAAAGTGTACGTATACTTTTTTTAAATTGCTATGGCATTCTGAGAGACTGAGTCGTGACAGTGTGGGCCTTAAATAAAGTGTCCCCGCCGGGCACATGCAGCTCAGCAGATGACTTCTGGAGGGACGTGGCCTCCTGGTGCCCGTGCCAGGTAAGCTCCCGGTCCTCACGGCCCTGCCCACGGCCTTCAGCACATCTGGCTCCAGATAACTTTCCAAGCCACTTTAGTGGTTCCTGAATAAGCCCTATCACGGGGCTGGAGTCTGACCTGTCTGTCTGGGCTGGCAGGGACACTTCCAAGAACAGATGTGGCCTTCCAGGAAGGGACCCGTGCCAGGCAACAAATGACCAGGACCCCTCCTGTCCCTAAGGAGGACCCCAGACCACCCTGTAATTGAGGCCCTGCATCTGCTCAGGCAAACACACAGGGCCAGGGTCATGCTCTCAAAGCCCATTAATGCCACTGGTTCACCATTCTCCGTATAAATCAAGGATGTAGGTGACTCAGGCCAAGGGAACACACAGTAGAAACTTCACACAACATCTGACACAGATCAGGAGGGTAAATTTCACAACCTCACCTTCCCCTCAATCCCACCAACACCTTTTCTGTGCCCTTCTTGTGGCACAAAGCAGTTTCCACCTTGTATGGAGACAGCTGTTGACAGATCCTGTCATCATTCCCTCCTGCCCCCACCCCGCCTCCACCATTTAAGAACCACGTGCTTGTTAAAGACAAAAAGATAGGCCTAGCCTATCCACCCCCCCCCCCCCCCCCCCCTGCCCGCCGACCCCGGAAAACTAATTTCTCCAGGTTTGGTGAGGGGCGTGTCGGCTGCCATATGTGTGCCCTTCCTGAGGATGCAGGCCAACCCTTCCTGCCACATCCCCACCACTTGCACACAGTGTGTTTCCGGGGGTGCCTGGAGACCGTCTCAGGAGCCCTACAGGCCACCCCCACCTGCTGCAGCTGCTCTTGGCATTGGCCGCTCCCCCTTCTGCTCCAGCCTCTCGGCTGGGCCCCGTTGCCTCTTCCATGGGCTACAGCTGCTGCCAGACATCTTGCCACTGATGCACTGGCCCCTTCCAGCTGCCCAAGGACCACCAGTGCTCTGTGGAACCCTTGGGGTCTACTCTGTGCTCAGAGCCAGCAGGGGTACGAACCGGGTACCTGCTTCCTGTTCCCCCAAAGCTCTCGTGCCAATGCAGGTTCTAGAGTAGACTCAGAACAGCCCCCCTCCTGCCTGCCTCCCAGGCACTTCTCCCTTCGGGGATGCCGACAGCAGGCTGGGAGCTGGCCTTCCTTCCGTGCCAGGACTAGCCCCGTGACTGAAACCCCGAGACTCTCTGCAATGGCCGTTAAGTGGAACTGTAGCTGTCTCCCCAACTGCCTCATTAAGGCCTCCGTGGTCCCCACACCTCCCCAGACACCCCTGGACCCCAGCCATGCCCACCACAGTCCACAGTCTGTGTCCAGAAGGAGCAGCCACCTGGGTGATGCGGGAAGAGGTTCCGTGGGCCTTGCTGATGTGAGAGCAGCGAGAGGCCAGGGTGAACAGCTTCTGGTTAGAGCACAGAGGATGGAAACTCTGTGGGCATCCCTGGCCACATGCCCGGGAACGTGCTCAAGGTGGTGTTCAGAGAGCACGGAGAACTCCATGGAGGAGGGCCCTGGGCTGGGAGCCCTGAGGGTCCCGGCCCAGATCCCACAACACCTAGGATCTGGGAGCACTCAGTGAGCACGCTCACATCTGCCCACACTTTCACATCTGCCACATACAGATGCATGTCTGAGCTCAGGCTGCTGTGACAAAACACCACACACAGTTATCTCTCATGGTTCTGGAGACTGGGAAGACCGAGGTCAAGGTGCTGCTGATTTTGTACCTGGTGAGAGCCTGCTTCCTGGCTCGTGTTTTCTCAAATACAGAGACAGGAAGCTCTGATCTCTCTCTGTCTCTTCTTCTAAGGGCACTAACGCCATCATGGGGGCTCCACCCTTATGACCTCTTTTATTTGTTTTTAATGTTTATTTATTTAAAGTGCAAACAACGACAGAAAGATAAAGTGCAAACAGGGGAAGGGCAGAGAGAGGAAGACAGAGGATCTGAAGCGGGCTCTGTGCTGACAGCAGCGAGCCTGATGTGGGGCTTGAACTCACAAACCATGAGATCGTGACCTGAGCCAAAGTCAGACGCTCAACCCACTGAGCCACCCAGGCGCCCCACCTCAGACCTCTTTTAAACATGGATGAGGCCCCACCTGACAATACCATCATATTATGGGTTAATAATGGATGCATTTAGTCCATAATACGTGCACGCACACATACGGTACCCACACGTGTGCCTGTGTGAGTACACGCCCACATGCACACCTTTCTCATATTCACTAATCAATCAGTGATTTGCAATGAGTGCATGTGGTAAGCCAGGCCCGGTGCCGAGCTGACCAAGCCAGTGACACTCTGCTCTTGACAAGCCCCCGGTCTTGTCAAACAACCACCCAACGAACACGTGATTGCCCAATGCACCTTGTGCTCCGAAGGTCAGCCTGAGGGCTCTGCAGGTGTGGGCAGGTCGGAGCTGGTTTGGGGAAGGCCGCCGGAGGAGGGGCCTGTGGAGCTCAGGGTGCTGTTGGTGCACGGCTCTCCAGGCCGGAGAGGATGAGAAGACTGTGCACTGTCCCCTTCCTGAGGGCACCAAAGTCACTGAGGTGGTGCTGTCCAGCCAGGATGCAGGGGTGAGAGCGGAGGCCGCCCAAGCCAGGTCAGAGTCCTGCAGGCCAGCATGTGGGGCGGCCTCCACCCCTACCTCGGCTTCACCTGCAGCACAGGGGGCCATCCTGGGCGGTAGAGGTGGCCAGGGCACAATCTGCTGATGGGTGAAGAGTGAAAGCAAAGGGCGTCCTGATGCTCTGCCGCCTGGTGCCTCTCCCAGCGCCACCAGCAGCCAGGGGTAC
The DNA here is from genome assembly GCF_007474595.2 of Lynx canadensis. NCBI lineage: Eukaryota > Metazoa > Chordata > Mammalia > Carnivora > Felidae > Lynx > Lynx canadensis. Next base: position 39,360,150 of record NC_044317.1, on the reverse strand, counting down.
TGTGCCCTCCTGGCCACCTTCCTCCGGCCCCTCCCGGCTGCAGAAAAGGCTCCACTCCACGCCTGCCTGCTGTCAAGGGCAGTCACTGTCCCTCCCTCCCTGTCTCTGAACAACCAGAGAGGCGAGCCTCCTGCTGGGAGTGTCACCCGTGAGGGCCATCCCCCCTCTGCCACCACTCACCTACACCCCTTCTCCCCACAGCCTCCTATTCGGTCAGGAGCCCAGCGACCCCAGCTTCCAAGGCTTCTTTTCTTCAGGGGCATCAGGTCTTAGTGACTGACCTGGAAACTTCCTTCGAGTGTTTTAGGAAGACCCTCAGAGGCTGCCAGCAAGTTCAGCTAGAGAGTGGGGGAAGGGGGTCCCCAAGGCAGTATGAAGTCAGAGGCCAACCTGGAGTCAGGACCCCAGTGTTCTTGTCCAGCTCACTCTCAGGGCAGGTGACCCCCCCCAGGGATTCAGTGACCTCCACTGTGAAAAGCGAGGGCCTCCCTGGTCCTCCTGGAGGGCGGGTGGGCCAGACAGGTGCTGGGTGTCTGTAGCCCTTGCACATGCGCCCACTGATCCGTCCATTCAATAGTAACTACTGAACACCAGCCATGATGCATGTATGGCAGAGAGAGAAGCAGACCGGCCTGTGCCCCTCACAGAGGTGGGACACAGAGCTGGGAGTCTGGAGGGAGGGACAGACGTACGTAATCTCCGGGTGGCCGTACAGCTCACTGGGACGATGCTCAGAAGGCTGGCAGGTAACTACTGATGAGTAAGGGAGATATGCGAGGGGGTGGGGGCGGGCGTGGCAGTGTCAGGAACAGCAGGGGCCCTGGGGCACCCAAAACACCCCCCGGGGAGCATGGTGTACATAAGGAGGACGGGACGCGGATCCAGACGCAGGACTCTGAGCAGCCACAGAGACGCCAGTGCACCACTGAGCAGGGAACAGGAGGGGCACAGAGGAAATGGGATGCGGGAGGTCAGGGGTCATGCCAGGCTGGTTTCACAGGAGCTGCAGAGGTGAGGCGAGAAGGAGGGTGCTTGCCAGAGCAAGGGGGATCCACGGAGGGGCCTGTTTGGGAGCAATGCATGAGGACCAGGGAAGCCAACGCTGGTGACATGCGGGGGCCAGGCTGCTGGGGGCTGCACCGGGATCCTGATTGCTGTGGCGGGGACGGGGAGACGTCCCACCTGGGGGAGCCCGAGGAATGCGACGCGATGGGTCATCTATATGTGTGTGTGTGTCTCCATGTGTGCACACACACGTGGACATCTTGTGCATGCCTCTGCATGTGTGAGCGTGCACATCCACAAGTACGTGTATTCGTTTGTGTGTGCGTCCGTGTGGCGTACACATGAGCTTGTGTGCACGTGCGTTTGGGGATGACAGACGCTGAGAAGGACGACAGGAAGGTGCCAGAGCCAGACATCCCAATGTTGGTTTGGGGGCCTCTCCCTGTACCCCTGCCGCCCCCCACCCAGACTAAGAGACGAGGCTTTCCGAAGGAAATCCTCCTTGACCCTCCACCTTGGAGCTCCCAGGGACAGTTGGGGTGCTTCCCACCCCTAGCAGGTCTGAGCTCAGAAACTAGCGGGTGAACGGCTCAGTATGTTTGCTGCAGGGACTTTAGGAAAACTCTGCCCCCCCCCCCTTTGTCCACCTTTTACTACAGCCAGTCCACTCAGGGCTGCAACCTAAAGTGAGCGGACAACAAACACCTGTCCTGCTTGGCTTGCCCCACCCCCACTCCCAGTCCCTAGGAGGCAGGGATGCCCCGGACGTCTCTCTCCCCAACAGAGTCCAGCCCACAGGGTGCCGGGCCTCAGGCTGGCCGCCAGGAGTGTCCACGGATAGAAAAGATCCAAGAGGTGACCGCTTCAGCCCGCCCCGGGGTCAGCAGCCACCTGACACAACATCCACAGGCAGGGCTGGCTCCTCTGGCGGCCCTGGGAGGGGCCCCTTCTCCCCGTCAGATGGCACCACAGACTTGTTCTGGCCTCCACCAGCCTACAGAGGAAGAACACGAGCCTCGGTCCAGCACCCGGCCCGGAAGCACCCTCAACTCACCCACTGCCCCTCTGCTTCCTGCTTTAATGCACCCACGTACATCACTCTGTATCGAGGATTAATTTTATCATTGTATTTTCTAAAACTGTATTGCAACACGTTGTGTTATATCCTTATGCATTTTGCAAGTGTAATGCAAAAAAATGAATGAAATGATATATAATTCTTATTTATTTTTATTGCTAGCCAACTCAATGTTGTACTCGGAAAAGCACAGCCCCAGACGAGTCAATATAATGTATTTCAGCACGGTGCTTTAGCACAATGTACTTTAGGAATGTGTCACCCACAAACATAACTATTTTTCTGCTCAGAGAGGTGAGTGTTGGAGCCACGCTCCTAAATTAAAACCCATCCAATTTCAGACTTAACACAACGCCACTTCCCCCCGATCTTGCGGCAGCCACAGCCTGTGTTTGCGGCATCTCTGCAAAGCCCACCCAACCCCTATTCTACTTTGTTCTCAGAGCCCGCGTTTGACTAATTCTGTACTCCGATAATTGCTAAATCAAAAGAATTTATTATCCCTGAAACTTTAAATGGGAAGGAAATAAGGGGAGGAGGTTAGCACTGAACCTTAATAATGATAAAATTCAACCATGGTCAGTGACTTGCAAACCGTAATCCCAGTCGGGGAGAACGTGGGGGTTGCAGAGCGGGCGGGAGAAGGGCCCTTCGCAACCGAGGCAGCCATGTTGCCCAGCCTTTTGGCAAAAAACAGCTGATGCAGGCTTGTTGCCGGGAAAGGGAAGAGACCGGCTCTGTTCTTTTCTGTTACCTGTTTAAATTAAGCCTAATTCCTCTTATTGTGCTGGAATTAATTTGGCTTAATTCTCTCTCCCCTTGTGAGAGGCCTCTTGCCATTTTCTGGAATGTTTTTTTTCAAATCACCCCAACAAGGAGCGGAGGGAGGCAAAGGTGGGGGTGGGGGCGGGAAAGAGGTGAGAATCGAGGACACAAGAGGAGATCAATTAAACGGTGCTGCTGTCAGGAGTCAGAAACGCACATCTTGTGGATTGGAGCACACAGGCCTCTCTTCTTGATGGCGATCCAGCCAGCGAGCCCTGGCCGGCACTGAGTGCCACCAGCTCTGTAACTACCTGTGCAGATGCTCACAGGAGAAAAATACCTGTAAAAAATATATATATATACCACTTTTATTTTCTTGTCCGTCTCCAAGTAGAATTCCGGTTTCAAAGAATGTAGGGAACCAGGCCGGATGTGTGGCCTACATGTAATGCACAGCGCAGAGCCCTGCTGGGGACTTCAGTACAAAGGCCTCCAAAGCTTAGCCACGCCTTCCACACTTGGCCCCGCCTCCCACACTTGGCCCCGCCTCCCACACTTGGCCAAGTCCTCCATGCTTGACCAGACCCCTCCCATTCAGCCACACCCTCCCCCTCTGTGCCACCCCTCCAAGCTCGGGCCCCTGCTTCCCCAGCCAAATCCTTTCCCCCTCACCTTGGTCCCCTTCCCCCTCCCCATGCCTCCTAGTCCTCTGCTTTTACTCTGTTTCCCTCCACCCTCCTAGATACCGCTTCAAACCCAAGTCAGATGTCGGGGATACCGGCTGGACACCTTTCAAAGTCTCTGCTTGAAATGCCAGGCACGTGGTGTGACATTGCCCACTTGGTCCCCGTATCTCACCCACCTTCAACCTTGCGCTCTACCTTAGCCCACTCTCCTGCCAGGGCCCCTGCTCACTGGTCCCCGCACAAGCCCCCCACATCCTCAGGGACACCCCATCACATGGTCTCTGGAGGCTGCAAGCATGACTCCTTGACACTTAAGGCAGTGGTAACTGTCCCTTATTTGTGTGATGAATTGGCTACTGTTTCTTTTTCCCTTCTGAGGCCGCAGCACAAAGATTATGTTTACTCTTGGCTCATCATTTTATCTCACGGCCTAGAGCAGAGCCTGGCATGAAGAGAAGTTACTCACTAAAATTAACTTTAAAAATGTCTATTAGCAAAATTAAAATTGCAGAATGGGAAAATACTTCCCAGATCAGAGGTCAGATACTGGGTTAATGTCAGGTGTTGGGTTAATACTCTCAACATATAAAGAGATCTTACAAATGGATTTTGAACAGGCAGAGAACGATTGGCTCCATAGGTCTGACCCCACCTGCTCATGGGAGGCCCACCCCACCTCGGAGTTCCTCTCCAGGAGCCACTCACCACTCTGATCTTCTGTGCCCCTGTCCTCCCGGGGCACCTCCTTCAGGCCAGGATACCTGGAAAGAGCTCTGTGACACCCACTCCCTGACTCACTTAGGGACAGCCAGGAGTAGAAAGACTGCTCCCCGGCTGGCACACGGCACCTAGGCACAGGCCTGAGGGAGTCAAAGCTGTGGGCACGAACCCGTCTCTCTTTACGCAGAAGCTGCGTCTTACAGGCTCTGTGTGAATGGCCTTGTTACAGACCGTACCACACGTCCTTGAGGAGACTTCCTTTAAAAATATCTCTGACAAAATCCTTTTGAAAGCAAAACACTATGTTTGTAAGGAGACAGCTCTTCCCGTTTTACAGAAAATCCAGACTTTTGTATTTGAGTTTACTTAACGGAGCCCCCTCTGCATGCCCCCCCACCCCCCACCGCACCTCCTAAAACACAAGTTTCTACTTTGAAGAAAAGTAGCCTTAGCTGGCTGTTCACTCCTTACTTTCCCTCTGGCTTGATCTCTTTTCTATTTTAATACTATTGTGCTGTATGTATTTTTGTTATCCACATTAAACGCTTTTGGAACCAGGTGGGTGTAGCGCAGTAAATAAGAGAACGAGCACACGCAGGACCGTCTCTGTCTCCCCGGCTCAGCCCCAGGCCGGGCGGGTCCCGCTGCCAAGCGATCCTCAAAAGGCCATGGGGACGCAGGCGAAAGGCCATGCTCAGGGCTTGGGAGGAACTGGAATACAGGGTCATGCGTGGTCCTCAGAAAAGGAGAGGATCTTTGTTCAGGCCGGTGGCTCTGCGGAGGCAGAGTAAGAAGTGGAGAAGGGAATAAGGGAATGCCCCTTTCTGGCTGCTAGGATGTCCGGAAATGGGGTGTGGCCCCAGGTCAGGCTGACTGCTGGTGGGGGGGGGGGGGGAGGGCAGGAATGCGAGTGGGGCTGGGAAGTGTGTGTGCTGGTTCCACACCGAGGTGGCTGCACCCCTGGAAAGTCTGTGTAGGTGGAGAGGCCACCTGTCCGGTGTCTGTCCATCCGTCTGGCTGACCATCGATCTCCGAGCACACGAGACTAAGCTGCAAGAGAAAGATAATGAAGCTGATTCACGATCAGAAGAAGAAGCTGTGGGCACAGGGCCAAAGAGTATTCTTGGATGGGACTTTTTGTTTCCAGTGCCCTATTCGAAACCAGCTGCAATTCTTTTTTTAAATACCATTCCAGCCGACCTTTTGAAACGAAGGATTTGTATTTCAATGCGAAATCTGCATTTTGACTCCGCGATGAGGCTCAATTTTCTGTCCTTGGTTGTTCTCCTCAGACAAACCAATTCTTCGGGGGCCTGTACATTTACTCGAGATCAAGACAGGGCCACGTACATCCAGAGAAGGACAGCCTAGAGGCGGTCACCCACAGTGACTGGGGAAAGGGAGAGCTGTGCCGTCACCACCGTGAAAAGGACTTCTGGCAGAGAAGCCATTCCTGAACTACCGGGTCTGTCCAGGCGGCCCAAGAAATGGCAGGTAAAAATGCACCGTAAAGAAGGGCTGGGGACGGGCCTGCCAAGAACAGACCCCAGGAATCAGGCGCTCTTTGCCGTCACGGGGCAGTAACTGAAATACATACTGATTAAAAGAAAAAATGGAAGGCAGGATGGATGGGGTAGATGTCTGGATAGATGCATAACCGCTGAATTTGTGACACAAAAGGGTATCTTAATTTTGCAGTCCCAGGATAATATTAAAGAAAGGAGGGAGGAAACGAAGGAAGGGAAAGAGGGAGGGAAGGGGGAGGACGTGGGTGTATTGAGACTCCCCGGCTTACACCACCTCGGCCCGGGGAACTGACACCAGCAGCAAACGGATGGGAGCCATTCTGGGGATACTGACCCGGAAGCAAGCCCATTTTCAGCACAGGAAGGAGAATAATGGATGATGCTCTGTCATCTCAGAGGATGTCATCAGCGTGAAGTCCAGACCCTGGCCAACATGTCCCGGATTTGGCTGCAGGTGCTCAGAGTCAGACATCTCTCTTGGAAAAAGAAAAGCAACCAACCAACGCATCTGACATAGTGGCCAGCTCCCTGGATTCGCTCGGAGTTAAAAATAAATCATCACCCCAGCGTGGCACATAGGCGAAGGGGGAAGGAACCCCAGGTTTGTCCTGGGCGTGGTGAAAGCACACGAGGGCTGGAGCCCTGGTCTAGAAAAGGTCACTGGCCTTGCCTAGCTGGCACGGTGCAAAAGGACAGGAGCCTGGGAGCCGGGTGACTGGGGTCCAAGCCTCACTCTGTCACCCACTGCCTAGGAGGCCTTGACGGCCGTGGACTCTTGGAGTGACCTGTGAATAGGAGTGTGATGTGTGGTTTTACTGGTCAGCTTGACGGGGCCCCGAGGTGCCTAGATGTCTAGCTAAACGCTGTTTCTGGGCGTGTCTGTGAGGCTGTTTCTGGAAGAGCTCAGGAGTGAATGGGTAGACTGGGTAAAGCAGGCTGCCTTCCCCAGTGCAGGCGGGCTTCATCCAGTCCACCGAGAACCTGAAGAGCACAAAACGGTGGTGGAGGAGAGAATTCTCTGTTTGGACATTGGTTTCTCCTGCCCTCGAACTGGGGGACCTACACTGCGACCTCCTCTGGTTCTTCAGCCTGGGACTAGAATGTACACCATTGCGATCCAAAGCTATATCCTACTGGTTCGGTTTCTCCAGAGAACCCTGACCAGGACGGCGAGTCGGTACCACGCCCCCCCCCCAGCCCCCATCTTCAGGGAGCAGCCTGGAACCTGGCTCAGAGTCGGTGTTCGTTGCTGGTAGGAAGGAGGAAGGAGAAGCAGAAGGAGCAGGAACAGACAGTGGGGCTCGTCTGCAGGGATGGTCTGCGGACAAGCACGTGGCCCTGGCAAGTCAGGTTTCAGGGACACCTGCTCCGTGTCCGCCCGTTGCCATGGCGACCTGCAAAGGCAGGCTCCTGATGAACCCTAGGAAGGCCCTGCTGGTCCCATTCTCCGGACACATACCCTAAAATTCTGTTTTCAGAAGACTTGCCTTTTCCTCTCGGGAAGAAAACAATTCATGAAGCAGCAAACTCCTTGGATAAGCGAGTGTCAGTTATTTATTGCCTCTCACTCTGGCTCTTCCAAAAGAAGAGGGGCTCGGCAGGCCTGGGGGTGAGCTCTCTCTGATCCATGGGGGCAGGACGGGACGTCGTCTCTGGGCCTGGGGCTGGCGGTCCCCGTCTCCACCACAGGGGTGGGGGCAGGGCCGCCCATCCAGGACTGGGTTCCCTGACCACGTGGCTGCAAGGACGGAGGCCGGCGTGAGCAGGAGCCTTTAGGGGCTGCTCTCTCCCACCCCAGTCTCAGGGATGTACCACAGAGTCTCCACCAAGGCAGTGATAGCACATGGGGGACAAGGCAGGTCCAGTGTGCACCAGGAGAGGTGAGGGTGGGAAGAGGGAAGTACCTGGGGAAAAGGAACCAGCCTGTGGGGGTGTTTCAGAGACCCCAGAGAGGTGAACCTGGGCTCCAGTGCCAATGCTGCACTGGCCTGATGGGCAGCACTGGTGAATTGTTTTCTCTCTCTGGGCTTTGGCTTCCCCACTTATAAGTCGCAGGTGGGGAGTGGGCTTCAAGTTCACCCAGCTTCTGAGCCCTCAAGCTCTGCCACTTTCCTGAGGGGCAGTGGGAGCCAAAGAGGTATTTGAACGGCTAGAGCACCTTGCAACTGCCTGGCCTGGTTTTTCCAGAAAAGGAGCTGTCCCTCTTTCCTCACAGACTTCCCTAGGCCCCCAAACCTCTGGCGTCCAGCAGGGGTAATACCTTTCCCGTCACTCACCAGGGTCTGCGAAAGATCTGATAGGACAGGGCCTGGGAACTTTCTGGATAGTGTGGAGATGGGCCGTCAGGCTTTGAACACAGCTCAGGGGGAGACAGATGCCACAGGCATGGGGAAGGGGGATGTGGTACTCAGACAAGCATTGTCTCATCGGCAACTACCCAGGGGCAAAGTCAAAGTAATAGAGGCATCTCACCAGAGCTCTTGCGGACCCACCGAAGAGGGGCTGAGGTAGGGAGGGGTGAAGGGCTTGCCCGGACCCATCCTAGCTGCCACCATATCTCTGGATTGTCCCAATAGGAGGTCTCCTCCTCACAGCCCAGGCTGACCCCTCTCCCCACCCTGCTCTCCACCAGGACAGGCCGTGGGGCGTAGACCATCCCCAGGCACAGCAACTGGCCCCGTGGTGGCATGCGGCCAAGTCTCGCCAGCAAGATGCCAGGACCAGTCCTGGCACCAGTGGAAAGCAGCTTTTCTGCTGAGGCCACTGAGCTGGGGGTGTAAGCGTGTGGCACCGTCTTTGCTGCCCGAGAAAGAAGCCAGGGTGGACGAAGGCTGAGCCGCAAGGCGGGGGGAGACGGGACACTGGGGACGCCTCTGCTCCAGCCACGCCTGCAGTTCAGTCTGTACCCCGGCTTTCTGCTGTCGCGACCGGACATGCCCTTTTGTCTCCCTCCCACTTTACTCTGGGTCCTGTCACAGCTTAGGAGTCTGGTGAATCACAGGGTCACACAGCTTGGAAGAGCCACCTCTCTGACCCTGTGCAGGGCTCTCCAGGTCCAGGGCAGGGGCTGAAAGGTCACAGGAGGAGGGCCCCCCCCACCCCCTGCCGACTTTCTGGTCCCCGTGCCACACACACACACACACACACACACGCAGAGTTGCTGGGCAGACACAGGCCTCCCTCCCAAAGGGACCCAGGGCCAGTCGGTGCCCTGCTCCTGGCCCCCCTGCAGGGAGGAGAGGGAAGGAGGCTTGCATGGGGCAGGAAGAGGGTCGGTGGGGGGGGGGGGGTGGTCCACCTCCCCAGAGAATGCATAAATCCAGAGCAAGCCAGCGGCCGGGGTCCCTGGATGCGCGAAGAGAAACAAGACCGCTGTTTAGCTGGCACAGCAGAAACCATTTGGGTAAAAATTAGAGACAATAAAAGGCAGTAATGTGATTCTTAACTGTTGCTCTAGGCCTTCAGGGCAGTTAGGGGAAGTAAATTAGGGGTGTTTGCAGAGTCGAACGGCTTTCCCTTGGGACTGTGAGGGTCTCCCTGGAGGGAGAGCTGTCCAGGGGGCATCCGGCCTCACCCTAGGTACCCCTCTGTATCCAAGAGTAAAGCTCTTCCAGTTGGCCAAGGCCTGCCGCCTCTGTCCTGTCCCACCCCCACCCCCCACCCCGCGGCTTTCCGTGGGTGAAGAGAGGGAGGACAACGGGGGTCGCCTGCATGGCAGAGCTCCCACTGACAGAGCAGGAACCACGGGCAGAGTCTCTAGGCTCTGTGCGCTGCCCCTGCCCCTCTGTGAGGGAGGGTCTCCAGACATGCAGAGTTGGCATCACCCTCCAGGAAGCAGGGCCCACCACTGGGAACCCCTGCCTGGACCCCAGCAAAGAAGGAAGCTTTCAAAAGGCACCAAGGGCCCCTCGTGATGGGAAGGTGGGAGCAAGGCCATGGAGAGAATATGCGGTCCTTCTTCTGCCCCAAATCTCTCTCATGTCCCTCCTCTTTGCCAGCGGGCCCCCCCACCTCTTGGTCCCCTTCCCAAGGGCCTAAAGCATCAGCCCTGTGATCTCCTACACATGCCCCACCACACACACACACACACAAAGCCTCTTCCTCTGCGGACTCTGGCCCTACCAGGGGGCCACTGGCCCCAGGCCACCCCAGGCCAGAGCGACAGGAAAGGAACTGGTTCCATCTCAGCTCAAGGATGACCAGGGATCCTTCCCTGGAACCTGTAGGGCCCACAAACAAGCATGTTCCTGCTCCACAGTGGGGCTTCCCCTGCTCCGTACAAGGGTGCAGCAGGCCTCCCGGGGAAAGCTCCAGCAGCTGTGCGGAGATGCTCTCTGTGCATCTCTCCGGAGATGTGCTGCCCAGGCTTGGGCCCGGGGAAAACAATCAAATTCTGCCTGCTCCTTGCAGGTTGGCTGAGGAGACAGTGTGGTCCTGTCTGGAGGTGCCTGGGGAAGGAGCCCTCCACTTCAAAGTGTCCCCAGGCCAGAGCTGAATCTGGGTATCAACCTGGAGAGTAAGCAGCCCCAGCCCAGTGAGGGCACCTGGGCACATTGCAGCCATGTCCCAGCAGGTAGAGGTTTCCAGGGGTGGGCAGCAACCCACCGTGTAGGCTGAGAACAGAGAAGTAACGCCCTGGTCCCTTCCAGACGTATTGAGGCCGGCAGAGACTGGCTTCTCACCCACATGGAGCCCGGCAGTGCCCTTCACCCTCTGGACTTCCGTTTCTCCATTCCTTCAACCATGACTTATTCTCTAC